>NC_036843.1:3747362-3802766 GCF_002910315.2 Salvelinus sp. IW2-2015
CATTTGCACAACAGCATGTGAAATTATTGTCAATCAGTGTTGCTTCCTAAGTGGACAGTTTTGAGTTCACAGAAGTAGTGATTGACTTGGAGTACATTGTTTGTTTTAAGGTTCCTTATATTATTTTTGAGCAGTGGATATAAATTACATGGGGAAGTACAAAGTATGATTACAACTGGCGATTGACAGGTTTCCTAACCATAAGCGAGTGTAGGCTCCATTTTTACATAGGTACCAGACTTCAAACTGTATGAGAAGCGGAATCGATAAAACAAAAAAATCCAGAAAGATACATGTGATTGGATTTTTATAGTAATATGATTTGCATTTTAAATTGGCAGGACTATAAGTATCTTGATCCACCTCAAACCAAAGTAAGAATCCGGTCTCACAGACCTGCTAGTTTTTCTTAAGAAGCCCTCCTGTTCTCCACTCCATACCTGTATTAAACTGCACCTGTTTGAACTCGTTACTGTATAAAAGACACCTGTCCACCACACTCAATCAAACAGACCAACCTCGCTCCACAATGGCCAAGACCAGAGAGCTGTAAGGACAGCTCAGGATAAATGTAGACGCTGTACCAAGGCTGGGATGGGCTCAGGATCCAATAGGCAAGCAGCTTGTGAGAAGGCAACAACTGTTGCACCAATTGATTAGAAAATGGAAGAAGTTCAAGATGACGCGTCAATTCACCCTCGGTCGGGCTCCATGCAAGATCTCACTCGTGGGCATCAATGATTCATGAGGAATGTGAGGATCGGAGTCCCAGAACTACACGGCGAGGACCTGTCAATGACCTGAAGAGAGCTGGACCTTGACAGTCTCAAAGAAAACCATTAGTAACACACTACGCCTGTCATGGATAAAATCCGCAGCGCAACGGCAAGGTCCCCCTGCTCAAGCAGCGCATGTCGGCACCCGTCTGAAGTTATGCCAATGACATACTGGATGAATCCAGAGGAGGAATGGGAGAAGGTATGTGTCTTGATGAGACAAAAATAGAGCTCTTTGCTGCTAAACCCACTTCGCCGTTTGGAGGAATAGAAGGATGAGCTAAACCCCAGAACACTCCCAACGTGAAGCATGGAGGTGGAAACCAATCATTCTTTGGCGGATGCTTTCTCAAAGGGGACAGGTACCGACGTGCAGCACCGTGGGATTGCAGGGGAGGAGGACGGGGCCATGTATCGCGAGATCTTGAACCAACACTCCTCCTCAGTAAGAGCATTGAATGATGGGTCGTGCTGGGTCTTCCAGCATGACAACGACCCAAACACACAGCCGGGCAACTAAGGAGTGGCCTCCGTAGAAGCATCCTCAAGTCCTGGGTGGCCTAGCAGTCTCCAGACCTGAACCCAATAGAAATCTTTGGAGGGAGCGACAAGTCCGTATTGCCCAGCGACAGCCCGAAACCTGAAGGATCTGGAGAAGGTCTGTATGGAGGAGTGGCAAAATCCCTGCTGCGTGTGTGCAAACAACTGGTCAAGAACTACAGAAACGTATGATCTCTGTAATTACCAAACTAAGGTTCTTCTGTACCAAATTAGTAAAGTTCTGCTTTCTAGATGTATCAAATACTTATGTCATGCAATAAAATGCAAATTAATTACTTAAAAATCATACAATGTGATTTTCTGGATTTTTGTTTTAGATTCCTTCTCTCACAGTTGAAGTGTACCTATGATAAAAATTACAGACCTCTACATGCTTTGTAAGTAGGAAAACCTGCAAAATCGGCAGTGTATCAAATACTTGTTCTCCCCACTGTATATATATAAATACAATTTTTTTTTTATCGGCCGATTAATCGGTATCGGCTTTTTTTGTCCTCCAATAATCGGTATCGGTGTTGAAAAATCATAATCGGTCGACCTCTAGTATGTACAGTACCAGTCAAAAGTTTGGACACACCTACTCATTCCAGGGTTTTTCTTTATTTTTACTATTTTCTACATTGTAGAATAATTATGTGCTTTCTGGTAATACATAACGATGAAACAACATTATTGAATCATGTAGTAACCAAAAAAGTGGTCAAAATATATTTTATACTTGAGATTCTTCAACGTTGCCACCCGTTGCCTTGATGACATCTTTGCACACGCTTGGCATTCTCTCAACCAGCTTCATGAGGTAGTCACTTTCAATTAACAGGTGTGCCTTGTTAAAAGTTAATTTGTGGAACTTCTTCAAGTACAGTCGCAAAAACCATCAAGCGCTATGATGAAACTGGCTCTCATGAGGACCGCCACAGGAAAGGAAGACCCAGAATTACCTCTGCTGCAGAGGATAAGTTCATTAGAGTTACCAGCCTCAGAAATTGCAGCCCAAATAAATGCTTCACAGAGTTCAAGTAACAGACACATCTCATCATCAACTGTTCAGGGGAGACTGTGTGAATCAGACCTTCATGGTCGAATTTCTGCAAAAAAAACACTACTAAAGGACACCAATTGTGAGGACAGACGCTTGAGACGAGAAGCAGGTACAGGAAGGGAACATTTAATAACCAACGGACAGGAACAGAATACGGACAGCGTCTGGACAGGGGAAACGTAAACAACAATAATGATGACACGGGGAACCAATAGAGGAGCAGACAGATGTAGATGGGGCAATCAACAATGTGAAGGATTCCAATGAGCGCTGATGTGCGTAATAATGGTGACTGGTGTGTGTAATGAAGGGCAGCCTGGTGCACTCGAGTGTCAGAGAGGGAGAGCGGGAGCAGGCGTTATAGTACCCCCCCCCAGGGGCACCACCCGGCATCCCACCTGGGTGAGCCTAACGAGCCGGCCGAGGCATGGGCGCTGGACAAGCCGGCTGAGGCGTAGAAGCCAGCTGAGGTGTGGGAACCCAATCAGCCGGCTGAGGCATGACGTGGGATGGGCACCTGCCGAGCCAACCGAGGCAAGATACCCTCTCGAGCCAGCTAAGGCGTGGAAGCCCGACGAGCCAGCTGAGAAACCCCCAGTTCCATCGGCGTGGGAGAGCGGGAGCAGTCGTGACACCAATAAGAAAAGACTTGCTTGGGCAAAGAACCACGAGCAATGGACATTAGACCAGTGGAAATCTGTCCTTTGGTCTGATGACTCCAAAATTGAGATTTTTGGTTCCAATCTCCGTGTTTTTAGAGTAGGTGAACGGATGATCTCTGCATGTGTAGTTCCCACTGTGAAGCATGAAGGAGGAGGTGTGATGGTGTGGGGGTGCTTTGCTGGTGACACTGTCAGTGATTTATTTAGAATTCAAGGCATACTTAATCAACATGGCTAGCACAACATTTTGCAGCGATATGCCATCCCATCTGGTTTGCGCTTTATTGGGCTATCATTTGTTTTTCAATAGGACAATGACCCAACACACCTCCAGGCTGTGTAAGGGCTATTTGACCAAGAAGGAGAGTGATGGAGTGCTGCATCAGATGACCCGGCATCCACAATCACCCCACCTCAATCCAATTGAGATGGTTTGGGATGAGTTGGACCACAGAGTGAAGGAAAAGCAGCCAATAAGTGCTCAGCATATGTGCAAATTCCTTCAAAACTGTTGTAAAAGCATTCCAGGTGAAGCTGGTTGAGAGAATGCCAAGAGTATGCAAAGCTGTCATCAAGGCAAAGGGTGGCTACTTTGAAGAATCTCAAATATAAAATATATTTTGATTTGTTTGACACTTTTTTTTGTTACTACATGATTCCATATGTGTTATTTCATAGTTTTGATGTCTTCACTACTATTCTACAATGTAGAAAATAGAAAAAATAAAGAAAAACCCTTGAATGTTTAGATGTATAATACGCTATACATCAGGGATCATCAACTAGATTCAGCCGCAATCCATTTTTTTTCTTGAGCGGGTGGTCAGTGGGCCGGAACATATTTACAAATAATTTGTAGACTGCAAATTGACCATAAGAAGCCCAAACAGACATAATATTTGACTAAAGCATAATAATTTCAAACCTTGCTTACATTTGTATACAACACATTGTCGTGACGTTGTATTAGTTAATGTGACGACTGCTGCTCATCGAATGATTAACGGTTTATAATTGCGTGATTAAATTAATCAGGCAATTATTAACTCATTAACCTGGGGCACCATGGGAAAATTAGTTATATTGATTTTCCATTTCCCAAATTAACTCAAAGAATATCAGAATATCGATTTTACAACAGTCGCTAATTAATCAATTTCCTCTACAGTCTCATTCTGAACGTCGCATAATCCGGGAATCTGCACAAACCCGAGTCCCACCAATGAGTTCGTACCACACCAATTTTAGTTGATTATTTATTTACTAGAAAGCTAAAATGATAATAAAAGATACACATACACAAAAACACAGTCTATGTCACGATCTATCACAAGGATGACGCTGGAGAGACGAAGCAGGTACGGGGAGTAACATTTAATAAATAACGGACATGGAACGAGACATAAACAGCTTAGCAAACAGAAAAACAATCAATGCAGAAGCAGGGAACAGAGCTGGGGAACTGACACATATAGGGGAGGAAATGAACAGGTGATGAGAGTCCAGGTGAGTCCAATAACGCTGATGCGCGTGACAAGGAAAGGCAGGTGTACGTGATGGATGGCAGGAGTGAGTGATGCAAGGCATTCTGGCGCCCTCAAGCGCCAGGGGGAGGAGAAGAGCGGGAGCAGACGTGACAGTCTAGGCTATTGATTAGAACTTAGTACAACGGGCCAACACACTATGACGCGTGTTACCCAAAATGGGGATTTAAAAGAGAGAGAAAAAGAGAAAGTACACGAGAGAAATATACGTTTGGGTGCATTTGTCAGCTATGCTTATTTTAACCCTAACCTTGCCCCGAACTGCCACTCTTATGGGTCAGAATATAATGATGTAATTACGTGTTGAAGGTCTCAGTGTAGTCTCCGCGTGGACCGTTTAGGCTTCTCAATGACGCACTTCTCTGGTGCAACTCTCTGGTTGTCCTCATGATGTCAGTGTCCTTTTTGGCTTAGTGGTCTGATTCCTCGCCCTTGTTCTGAAAGGGGTCTTCTGAAGACAGCCAGCTCTGTAGCTCAGAGCTCATAGCGTAGGAATGAAACAGTGTAGATATGATTCGATGGGGAGTGGAGGCCGGGTGGTCTGGCTTGAATTCACCCGCTTAGACGCAGCTACTCCTCCGTAGCATAGATAGAATAAGGTTCCTTTGTCTTCAATCTCATGTTGCGTTTTGGGTTCGTTGACTACTCAGACCTTGGCTACAGTTCGGGTCACTTAGTCTGATATGTTAATTCTTAACTCACATGTCTTATACTGTACCCTCGGGTCAGAAGTGGGCTAACCACGTTTAGGGCAATTCTCTGGACGTACCAAGTTATGAGGCAAGGTCTAGATTTTACTCAGATCCAATTTAGACAACTAACTTCACATTTCATCTTTACAAAAACATTCTCTTTGATTTGGACATTTTCCACCCAACGTACAATGTATAAACATCAAGCATATACTAGGAAAACTCTTACAATGTTTTACAAAATAAAAATATAATAAAAAAGAAGGCAGGTGTGCGTAATGTTGGTGGCAGGAGTGCGTAATGCTGGGGAGCCTGGCGCCTTCGAGCGCCAGGGAGGGGCAGGGAGCAAGCATTTACCTTTATTTAACTAAGACAGTTAAGAACAAATTCTTATTTTCAATGACGGCCTAGGAACAGTGGGTTAACTGCCTTGTTCAGGGGCAGAACAACAGATTTTTACCTTGTCGGCTCAGGGATTCAATATTGCAACCTTTGCTCTAAACACTAGGCTACCTGCCGCCTCTAGGGGCGCTGCCCTTCGTCCCACCTGGGCGAGCCTGACGGGCCGGCCGAGGCACGGGCGCTGGACAAGCCGGCTGGGCGTACACTCCCGACGAACCGGCAGAGGCATGGGAGCCTGGCGAGCTGGCTGAGGCATAGGAGCCCGACGATCCAGCTGGGGCGTGAAAGCCTGTTGATCCCGCTGAGGCGTGGGAGCCCGATGGTCCGGCGGAGGCGTAGCAGCCTTAAGAGCCAGCTGGGCGTAAAAACCTGACGATCCGGCTGAGGCCCAACGTGGGATGGGCGCCTTCCGAGCCACGCGGGGCAAGAACCTCACGAGCCAGCTAGGGCGTGACAGCCCGACGAGCTGGCTTAGGCACCCCCGGTTCCATTGGTGGGGGCCCCCAGACCCGACGTCACCACCAACCGGAACGCAGGCACTCCCTGATGCTTCGTATGATGGCTTCAGCATTCTGTAAGGACCGACGCTGGAGATAAGAAGCAGGTACAGGGAGTCAACATTTATTCAGGAACAGACTGGGAACAAAACAGGAACAGCGTCAGCACACGGGTAAACAACAACAAACAACAATTAATGCTGAAGCAGGAGAACCAGACAGATATAGGGGAGGGATTGACAGAGGTGATAGAGTCCAGGGGAGCCCAGTGATCGCTGATGCGCGTAACGGTGGAAGGCAGGTGTGCGTAATGATGTGGCAGGGGTACGTAATGTTGGGGAGTATGGAAGGCCAAGAGTTTCAAATCGTCTGACCCAGAACACTTAATTATCATTTTTCTCGCGCTTTTTTCAATTGTCAAATGTAATTTTTTGTACACGCGATTTGAACATTTATGGTCATATTTAAAAGAGTATTTTGTATTTGGTGTTCATTGCACCTGTTCAGTGTGCATTTACAGGTCATGTGTGTTTACAGGTGATTAGAACGCTTGTTATGGTCATATTTACAAGCGTATTTTGTATTTGGTAGTTAACGTCACATTGTGATTTTTTAAAGTATTTATGTATTGAAAAAAAGCACATAAAGGCTTCATAATTCAGAAAGGTAATTTTTCATTGTCTGAAGTATCAAGCTAAGTATCAAGTGATATATATATAGATAAAACAATCCCACCAGAAAGTACCTACTTTTCCAAAACCCCATTTGTTTGATGAATAAATTAAAGCAATAATAGTCACTATACTTTCCTAACCACAAAGACTGAATTCAAATGTTTTCTAAAAAGGAATTTATAAACTGTTACGGAGGCAGTGGAGGAAGGACCAGGGTGCACAACTAGATAAATAAGCTTCTTGTGCGTATGGAGAATGTCTGGGATCTTTTATTTCAGCTCATGAAACATGAGACCAACACTTTACATGTTGTGTTTATATTTTTGTTCAGTATATGTATATATGGATTCAAATAATAATGTTACTACTAGCTTGCTCTCTCCCTGCTTGTCATTGCTCATTGTTCTTCCTTGCTCATCCAAAGCAGGCTTTTCTCCTCCTCGCTAGTCTTCAGATGCTTGACTACATGGTCATCATGCTGTGGCTGTAACATGGACATTGTGTTAGAACAACAACTAGATACACTCTTAGATAAAAGGGTTCCAAACAGGTTCTTCAGCTGTCCCCATAGTAGAACCCTTTTTGGTTCCAGGTAGAACCCTTTTGGGTTCCATGTAGAAACCTCTGTGGAAACGGTTCTACATGGAACCCAAAATGGTTCTACTTGGAACCAAAAGGGTTCTACCTGGAACCAACAAGGGTTCTTCAAAATGTTATCCTATGGGGACAGCGGAATAACTTTTTAAGTTCTAAGAGTGTAGCTCAGGAGTTCTTAAACGTTTTCAGAATGGGACCCAAATTAGAAATTCTGTGTTTCCTGGGACCAAAGCTTAGGAAAATATGCTATAACTATACATAAATATTGGTACATTTCATTGCCCTTATGCCTAAAACAAATGCAATATAGACAAAAACAAATAACAATGAAATATCCATATAAAAATATATTAATGTTTATTTTCCCACATTAAAAACACTTACAAATCTGTCTAGGTTGGAACTGTTGCTGTTAAAATACAATAATTCATTTTCATTCTGAACTGGAATAAACTGATTTATCACATCACACAGATGTATAACAGAACACACACAGGCTTTTTGATAGTGCAACCCTAAGTATCAGTACAGATGAAAAATGATCAGGTCTACTGTACATCTTACTGTAGAAATTATTGTTGAAAGAAAGTCGAGGTTGGAACTGTTGCTGTTTAAGTACAATAAAAAAAAAATATTCTGAACTGGAATAAACTGATTGATCACATCACACAGATGTAGACCAGAAAACCTACACACATACAAACAGTCCTAATGAGAGGTGTGTGGCTGGTTGAAGTTTTCAACATGTCTATTCTGGGATCAGTTTCTGACAGTGCAACACTGCGGTCATGCTCAGCATTCAGTCTGTTTCTGTACTTGTTTTTTAAGAATGTCAGTGTTGAGAACCCTGACTCGCATAGGTATGTGGTGCCAAACTGGACCAGAACATCTACTGCTATTGTCTAGATTCTGCAGGGAGCTAGCCTGTTCTCCTAAAACATTAGCTCAGTTAGCCAACATGAGCGAATAAATCTCAGCTTGCTAACTAGAAAAGCCAACCAATTACACAACAAATATACACAAAGTAAACAATTATTTTCTAAACTAATGTTAGTCTCAACCAAATGATACAAATAAAGTACAAATAACTACTGCTCTGTTCCACAATGTAACAACCATTAGTTACAGGCTAGACAGAAGACTATTGCTAGCCATGCTATTTCAATGAAAATATGCTAGTTAGCCAACGTCAGCTTTGTAGTTGTAATACTATGTGGAAAAATTGTTTTAATTTCTTTCTCCATTTTTCTCACCAACGCCTTGCTGTAGCGTTTACATTCTGTAAATGTAATTGACTAATTGTAACAATTTGATCCATATTTAGAAATATCTCCCTCCCTCAGTAAGCGATTCCTAGTAACAGGCCAGAAGTCAAAGTCACGGAAATTAAGGTGGGAGGGGCTATAATGTGGTACTTTCAGACGCATGAAATGTACCCGTTGCTAGTGATGGGCATTCCGGCTCTTTTCAGTGTGCTGGCTTGTTCGGCTCAGCTCACCAAAAAGAGCCGGCTCTTTTGGCTCCCAAACGGCTCTTTAAAAAAAACATGTTTTGTATTTTTTCAAGTCAAACAGTTTGCGATAGTTTGACTATGATTGGTGTTAAAACAATTCTAATTTAATTATTAAATGAAATCATACTTTACCTTAACAACAATGTATTTAAAAATGCATTGGTTTGTTATGAAACAGAATGCTATTAAACAATTGCATTTAAAGTGTAACTTTTTAATGTATATAAAACAAAATGCATATACATCTAACCATTCAAAATGGCTGGAAATCTGTGGCAATCATTTTAGCCAATGCAATATCAATTTGGCCTTGTTTTGCTACAGACATAGATTTGGGCATAAACTGGTCCATAGAAGACT
This sequence comes from Salvelinus sp. IW2-2015, assembly GCF_002910315.2. NCBI lineage: Eukaryota > Metazoa > Chordata > Actinopteri > Salmoniformes > Salmonidae > Salvelinus > Salvelinus sp. IW2-2015. The sequence goes on from NC_036843.1 coordinate 3,756,683, forward strand.
GCGTTGCTGTGAGTCGCGGAGTAGGCCTACTTGACTGAGTGGATACTGGCTCCACCACTATCACTAACAGGCCCGCTAGTTTCTCGAAGCTCCGCTACAGCTAGCTTCACAGTTGGGTGCACAGTTCGCATATGCCGGTTTAGGTTGTGCGTAGAACCGGCTTTATATGAGATTTTGTTTTGGCAAATTCTACACTGTGCTGTAACATTGTCTACATTATTAAAATGCATCCAAATGCTGCTGTGCTTCCGAGTCATTTTCCAGCTGTTGTTTTCACAGCTGTCCTCCCTCTCTCCTCGGCTGCTAAGTGTGTGACTGTGAGTGACTTGGCTCGGCCCTCCCTCACGCATCTTTGGTTCATTGGTTGACACTGCGTGTCTGATTGACAGGAACAACAGGTGAGGCTGTTAGTCTGAGCAGACAGTCAGAACGAATGTGTGTTTGCTTGAGCATTTAGGCCTATATTATTTTATATATTTTTCGTTCTTTGAATTAGTTAATTCTATTAATTGAAATCTTTTGATTATTTATATCTTAATTTAAAAAATAATTATAAATACATTCGGCTATTCTGATATGTGAGCCGGCTCCCAACGTTCACCTACAAGAGCCGGCTCTTCGAGCCGACTCGTTCGCGAACAACCCATCACTACCCATTACTACACAGGCGTTCAGAACGTGTGTGGTGGCACAATTTCATGCGTCTGAAAGTACAATATTCAAACGTTCTAATCACCTGTAAATGCACACTGAATAGGTGTAATGAATGCGTGTAAAAATGCCCATAACAAGCATTCAAATCAGGATGATTTGAAACTCTTGGCCTTCCATAGTGGAGCCTGGTGCCATCGAGTGCCAGGGAGGAGGAGCGGGGCAGGCGTGACAGCCTGGAAATACTTTGGAAGAGATTTCCAAAATTAAAATCACTTGAAACTGATTTGCTGGTGTTTTTATAGTATTTTATGTCCAACAATATATATATATATATATAATTTATATATACTTTTTTTTTAAGTCATATAATTGAGCACCTCACTCTAATTGCAAATGTTTTGTTGTCTGATTGAGGGAAATACTGTAAGATAAGAAGACTGTCACGTTCTGACCTTAGTTCCTTTGTTTTGTCTTTTGTTTTAGTGTGGTCAGGGCGTGAGGTGGGTGGGTAATCTATGTTTTCTATTTCTGTGTTGGTTTTCTGTGACTGGCCTGATATGGTTCTCAATCAGAGGCAGCTGTCAATCGTTGTCCCTGATTGGGAACCATATTTAGGTAGCCTGTTTTCTGTTGGGTTTTGTGGGTGGTTGTCTTCAGTCTTTGTGTGTCTGCACCAGAACTGTTTCGGTTTTCACTTTGTTGTTTTTGTATTTTGAGTTGTTCACTTCATTAAATAAGATGAACAATTACCACGCTGCGCATTGGTCCTCTGATCCTTCAAACTTCTCCTCCTCAGACGAGGAGGAAGACGACAGCCTTTAACAAGGACTCTATGTATTTTGAAAAATGTGTCGTTGAGGATTATAATAAATACCACTTTGATGTCATACAAGCAAGCCAAACACCCGCGAGTCCAAATGTGCACTTCATATTTCCATAGCACAAAACTTGTGTCATATACAGTGTCAGCGTTTATGACCACCATGTTTGATGTACAGTTAGTAGATGACATGGCATCATACGCTGGGTTGTTTTGAACAGAATGAGCCTGTTTGTCTATTGTGAAGAAAGTTCACGGTGGCACACGCACCTGAATGCACTCATGACTCCTTTCTCTGCGCACCAAAATTATGATCTGTTTCTCCGAATTGCCWTGTGAAAGCCTAACACTGTAATTTCGTATTTTATAACTTAGCTAGTCATGTTGGCAATAGAACAGGCTTTCAAATGATGCCCACCTGACCCAGATTGCAGTTTATAATGGACCGTTTTGGATTGCGTAAACAACAACCGTAATTGTGTGATGACAGGGATGCAGGGTCGTGTTCCAAACAGAACAACTACAAGTGTGTTTTGCTCTAGTTCCTCAACCACACAGCTAGGAGAGCTCAAAAAAGCACCTTATAGTTGAAGACTCTTCTTTGAGTCATAAAAGTGCACTGAAATGACTTAGGAACTGTGCACACTTTGGAGAGGTGTGTGGCCACTTGGAGACACCAGTTAATCCTCTCACGCCAGCCCTTTTTGTCTTATGTTGCACCTACCCCACATTTTCCAGGAATATTCTCATCATGTTCCTGAATGTATCCAGAGTATTTTCAGATTTTTTTATCAACAAATGCGGCGAAAACTACAGTAAATGTAAAATGCACATAACATCAACAGTGCAACGTTTGGATTCAGTATTGTGTCAGGTGAACTGTTGTGAACTCATCTTTGGTCTAATAATGTTCCCATGATCTCCAAACTGTTCCCTTTCAACTGCTACCATGGTTATGCATATGCATTTCATATGTGTTCTGCAAAAAACATTTCAATTTAGCCCCTATCCATATAACCCAATTCCCACGAGTGTAAAGGGTTCATTCCTTAATTAACTCAGGAACCACCCCTGTGTGGAAGCACCTGCTTTCAATATACTTTGTATCCCTCATTTACTTAAGTGTTTCCATTATTTTGGCAGTTGCTGTAAGTGCGGGCAGCGATTCAGAAATATGATCATGAGGTTGAATATTCATTTGAATTTCAACTTTCTCAATGGAGGAATCACGTTGTGTCACCACTGTATCAGCTGTGAAAAGCTTGAATTATAAGTCATGTAGAGAGGAAGCACACTGGGCGTGTCATGTTTTAAACAGGTCTTTCCGGTCAGGCAGTGACACGGAAAACAGTGCCACAGGGGATTGTCTACTCCCTAGAATGAGATAAAGATTATGGCAGTTTCTTCTTGTGAAGAGAGTGATTGGTGTACAGAAACATTGCTCCTGTCCTGAGACCGCAGGGTGGGACTAGGGGGGTGACTGCAACATCCATATAGAGCTTAGTAAGGTCCACAAAAGGAAATGTAGGGGCTGCTGTCCTGCTTTAAATACAAGTAGACAGGAAGACCTAATGAAACCAATTTCCTTGAGTCTTTGCATAGGAAATGTCTATAGGGAATGAGTCAGTGCATACAGTATATAGGCATGACACTGAAGTCCTGCTATTGTTCAAGGAATTACCACTTAACCAGGGAGCAAAAGTCACAAATAACAGTACAGTGCAGTTCTCACATTGTCTATAGCGTTCCCACCTAATCAATAACAGCCATTACTCTGGTGCTGTGTCCAACTGGACAGCAGGCACTACATAGGAGAGGCTCTTGTCTGTGGGCCATGTGATGAGAGTATAGCAGAGCAGTGACACATTGCCTTGAACCTTAAAAAGTGCTCCTTCACTCCAGTGCTGTGCTCCTGCCAAACACTGTAAACTACCATTACCCCAGGCAGAGCAAGGTCAGCAGAGGATAGACGGAGAGTGGAGGAGTGCAGTTCAGGTTGCTGGTGAAGTGTGTGTGTGTGCGTGCGTGTATACCTTCCCAGCTGTTGCAGGGACAAGCTGTAGTAATGCTGCTGGTTTGTAGCTACATCTCTCATGTTCAGCCTGGGGGGGACAAGGTTGTTGTTTATCTAATCTAGCAGCTAATTGATCCGATTAGAGGAAGGAGGCCCTTGGTGTAGCGACAGAGAGGCTCCTCTGGCCCCTTCAGTAAACTGGTGAAGGAGAGCCGCTTTAAGGGCACGACATGCACAGCTGGTGTATAGGCCTCAGAGAAAGCATGGAGTAGAACAAGTCTAGCAGACGTATTAGTCTGGGGGGAAATCATTCTCATCATCATCAATTCTGCCTGAGTTCATTATGGGAGTGTGTATCTGACTCCAGGAACAAATATCTTGTTAATGTTGTTTTTGAAAGCATATTGGAAACGCGCAGACATACAAACAGACATAGAGTATATTGAACGCATACACATGCACACACATTTCCTTTCCTTCCCTGCCTAAGCAAGTTTGTGTCAGACTCTGGCATCATTACGGAGAAACATTTGAGAAGTGATGCTTTTAGTATTTTATCTCGGCAGGCTTTTCATTTCAAATAAATGGTGGTTTAATTGACCCTGGTCAGTCAGTCGACTGCTCCACCCTCCCCCAGCCTCCAGTTGGCTCGATGGAAGATCAGTCACCTTCTAGCGCATCTTGGTTTTCATTTCAACAACTCTCTGCTTGTGATGTGCTAGATGCCTCGCTTTTAAAAATCCACTGGGGCTGATTTCCTTGATCTTATCTTGCTGCAGCTTTCTGCTCCCCTGATTGTGGGGTCATTGACACATATTTTGAATCTGACTATTATCTTGGGTGCTATCCCCAGGGTTTGGAAGGCGGCCCGTGTGCTCTCTCTCCACAAAAGTGGGGACCCCTCTGACCGAAATAATTATCATCCCAATGTTGAAATTGTCTTGCCTAGCAATTTAAAAAAAAATCCTTAATCAACTGTCAGCTTAAATCCATCCTAGCTACGAGATATATTCGAAGTGTTCACAAGTCTGGTTTCTGGCCGAGTCATAGCACCACCTCTGCTGTAACCTTGGTTTTAAATTATGCGGTTAAGGGTCTGGACAGGAGGAAGCACTGTGCTGCCCTCTTTATTGACTTATCCAAGGCTTTCAATATTGTTGATCACTCTTTATTGATTAAAAGATTCTCTGCAATCGGTATGGAACAGGCGTCATGTAATTGCTTAGAAAATTACTCGACCGACAAGACCCAATGTGTTTTTTCTGATGGTGTTAAGTCAGGTTTCCTTAATATTACAAAAGCTGTCCCACAGGGATACGTTTTAGGTCCTGTACTTTTTACTGTCTATAAAAACAATGTTGGTTGCGTGCACCTGTATGCAGATGAGACTGTTGTGTATGCTATTGCCCCCAAGGTTGACCAGGCTCTTTCGGAGGTTCAATCTGCCTTCATTACTTTGCAGAAAGCCTTTATTGAATTGAAAATGGTACTTAATACAGGTCAAACCAAGTATATGTTATTCTCCAAATCACATACAAATGTATCTGATGATTTATGCATACAGTGCATTCGAAAGTATTCAGACCCCTTTTACTTGTTCCACATTTTGTTACATTACAGCCTTGTTCTAAAATGGATTAAATAACTTGTTTCCCTCCTCAATCTACACACAATACCCCATAATGACAAAGCGAAACCAGGTTTTAAAATTATTGAAAAGAAATACAGAAGTATTCAGACACATCACCTGACCCGGACGACGCTGGGCCAATTGTGCACCGCCCTATGGGACTCCTGATCACGGCCGGTTGTGATACAGCCCGGGATCAAACCAGGTTCTGTAGTGACGCCTCTAGCACTGAGATGCAGCGCCTTAGACCGCTGCGCCACTCGGGAGACCAAAACACACGTTCATGCATTGATGTGTGTAATGTACACAGTATTGATGTGTATTGATGTAAATACAGGGCTCATCTGTCAAAGACACCTTGGTCTCAGCATGACTCCCTGTCAAAATAAAACACACACACACACACACAGCCACCGTAGGGTACTTATCCACTGTATGCTTTAGGAGGAGAAAGATAAACAATTGTAATTACAAATACTGCCCTAWCAAACTAATTTACATGCTTTTGTAAAGCTATAAACACACTAAAACTAATGCTTGTGTTTGCATGGTAATCATACTGTGGCATAATGGAAGGTGGCATTTTGACACTCCTCAAGAGGGGGCCTAATACAAATGGTATAAATGATTGATAGCACGTGGATGTAAATCAATATTCATTATTATGTTTCTATTTTGAGATGAGCGTTGGGTTGCCTGTCTGTTGTTTTGGCATTGTATTCAATGGTAGTGGCAGTGATAAATCTATATTGTGCTTTTTACTTTGATTCCTGTCTCTACAATGCTACCATCATATCATCTATGTGGGTACTCACATCTCTCCTTATCTCTCTCCTTATATATTATGCATGGTTGCTGAGTTTCTATGGTAACAAAACTGGTTAAAAAAAAACACTTGAAAATGCTGTCCTTGTATGTTGTGCTCTTGTTGTGACGTTGTTTGATCAATGAGTTATGAATTGACCAGCCACTCAAATCAATGCCATCTCACTGTTCTATCTCATCTTGACCACATGCACAGTATCTGATGGTAACAATGTGCTCTTGTCTCTCTTGGTTCTCTCTTGGTCTGTAGAATCACAGTGCACACTGTGTGGTGAGCCAGAAGGTGAGTGTGCCTCGCCGTTCAAAGCTTCTGTCATAATGCAGGTTTTATGCAGTGTTAGAAGGGAGGGAACAGGGAATCATGGTCTGGAGCAGTTTTAGCCCAGCACTAATACACTTGATTCAGCTACAGGTTCAGACTAATAACTGTGATTAGTTGATTACAGTATTTGAAACAGATGTGTTAGTGCTGGGCTGGAACAAATGCCGCACACCCAGTAGGATAGATGAACCATTCTGTCAGAACTGCTTTTCATCACTAACTAATCATTGGGGAGATATGTGCTGGGGGGCTGATCTAATGTCTTGTTAACAGACATATTAGATGTTACTGGATGTCGAAAAGCTTCTCAGTCGTTGAGCCTCTTCTTCTTATGTACCGGTACCCCTTTCATTGGCTGACATTTAGAAATCCTCATTCTTGAAGTGGAAGCCATCTTAAAGTAACTGCCCTGTGGAAATCTCACTTTAAAAGTTTTAATTCTGTTAACTCATATTCAAATAATGCTGTTGACTCGTCCTATACTCGTATTTGTGGTCAAATCATAAATTGGAGAAAAAATACTTTTTTCAAACAGACCATTTCAAAAATGCTTACTATTTCCTCATAGAACATGATGTCACCTCCCTGAGCAGGATGAGCTGGTTAATAAGTGGTCTAGAGGAGGATGAGGTGGCCAATCAGCAATCTATTTGCGTTAATATTTTTAATTACCAGTATAAGGCCACACCATTTTGTTGTTGGGGTACACCCACACCATTCCAACACAGAAAAGCTGCCTTTTAACATACTTAATTTAGATATTTTGGAAGGAAAACTCTTTCACTCATATTGTAAGCAATTACAGGTCATTTTTCCTAGAAATCTGGAAACACTGGGCAGTTACTTTACCAAGGCACAGCTGATGTCATCCCTCATCTTAAAGGGGAAATCTGCGTCTGCTACGTCAAAAAATCTTTCTTTTTTTAAATGTGTTAATTAGTCTTTAATAATAAAATTACTTATAAATGCCTCATGATCTTAGTTCAACTGTCATATTCCATCACACTCCAAATGAGTTTGTAAACAATGTAATTGTAAAGAAACACTGTATTGCCTCAAAACATGGTTTAGGTTTAAACTTTAATTTTAATCTAATGGATGGTCAGTTCTTGCATCTATAGCTCTGTCTATGAGAGTGGTTACATTTCTCCAGCCCTATCCCTCAGCTGCTTACCAAATCAGTGGCGGGGTATAGCTTTGTTGTTGTTTAAACTGCAGATTTCCCCTTTAATGGTCTTTATGAAAGGTCTGCATGCATTAGGCTTTGATTTTTGGAGTGCTTTTGTGTCATTATTCCCATCACTGTATGTGAAAGCTTGTGCTATTCATTATCCTGTCATTGCTTCATCCACCCAGCTCACTGAAAATGTATGTTGCTGTATCACATTTTGTCTACCTGTCTGTCTGTTTTCCTACTTGTACAACTGCACACCATGTAGGCATACAAAGATATGTCTAAAGCAAAAACATCCAAATAGTAGATCTGACAAGGCATAAGAGCTTTTACCTCTTTTGCTCCGGTGGAATTGAGAAGTATGAAATCAAGAAATGGCAGAAACATTTTAATGTGCGGTGCCTTCAGAAAGTATTCATACCCCTTGAATTTCTCCACATTTTCTTGTATTACAGCCTGAATTTTAAATGGATTCAATTGAGATTTTGTGTCACTGGCCCACACACCATAATGTCAAAGTGGAATGATGTTTTTATTTTTTTTAGGAGTAAACATTTGCTTAACAAGTCACATAAGTTGCATGGACTCTGTCTGTGTGCAATAATAGTGTTTAACGTCATTTTTTAATGACTACCTCATCTCTGTACCCCACCCATACAATTATCTGTAAGGTCCCTCAATCGAGCAGGGAATTTCAAACACAGATTTACCACAAAGACCAGGGAGGTGTTCCAATTCCTCGCAAAGAAGACCACCTAATGGTAGATGAGTAAAAAAAACTAAAAAGCAGACATTGAATTTCCCTTTTAGCATAGTGAAGTTATTAATTACACTTTGCATGGTGTATCAATACACCCAGTCACTACAAAAATACAGGCGTCCTTCCTAACTGCCGGAGAGGAAGGAAACCGCTCAGGGATTTCACCAAGAGGCCAACAGTTACAGAGTTTCATGGCTGTGATAGGAGAAAACTGAGGATGGATCAACAACATTGTAGTTACTACACAATACTAATCTAAATGACAGAAAAGAAATCCAAAACATGCATCCTGTTTGTAATAAGGAACTAAAGTAAAACTGCAAAAAATGGCAAAGAAATTAACTTTATGACCTGAATACAAAGAGGTATGTTTGGGGCAAATCCAACACAACACATCACTGAGTACCACTAACTGAGAATCATTCATATTTTCAAGCATAGTGGTGGCTGCATCATGTTATGGGTATGCTTGTCATCAGCAAGGACTAGGTCATTTTTGGGGGGGATTAAAAGACACGGAATGGAGCTAAGCATAAGCAAAAACCTGCTTCAATCTGCTTTCCAACAGACACTGGGAGACAAATTCACTTTTCAGCAGTAACAAAAAACACAAGGCCAAAGATACACTGGAGTTGCTTACCAAGATGACATTGAATGTTCCTTAGTGGCCTAGTTACAGGCCTTTGTTGATTAATACAATCTCCACTGGGTATCCATCAATCAGAGTCTGTATTGGTGGCAGGGAGCTCATCCGGAAATCAATAGCCATATCCTTGGTTTTCTTGACATTAAGTAATACGTTCTAAATAGGAGTGGTCACACCATCCAACAAACTCCTCCACCACTGGGCCACCAGCCACCAAACTCCTCCACCACTGGGCCACCAGCCAACAAACTCCTCCACCACTGGGCCACCAGCCACCAAACTCCTCCACCACTGGGCCACCAGCCACCAAACTCCTCCACCACTGGGCCACCAGCCAACAAACTCCTCAACCTCTTCATCCTGTGATAGACTCACGATAACCGAGTTATCTGCAAACTAAATGATATGCCTAGAGTCGTGATTACTCTGACAACCATTGGTATACAGTACAAACAACAGAGGAGAAAGGACGCACCCTCGTGGTGAGCCAGTGGAGGAGGATAGTGTGACCTTCCTTCAGTGTCAGGGGAGAGAGCGTCCAGAAGGGACAGTTGGGGGCCGGACCGGGCAGAAGGGAACAGATCATCCGGGCCTTTATTTTGAGCTCCAAGCAGGCTTGATGCTCCAYAGTCAGGCTGCTCATGTCACTGCTCATTGCCTCTGAGGGCCACTGGGCCACAAGGCCACAAAGAGACGGATGTCCCCCTAGACCCCCACAGCCTGGAGGACGTGTTAGTCAGAGTGAGAGGGAGAGAGTAAGCGTGAGAGAGAAAGGGTGAGCGAGAAAGAGTGAGAGAGAGTGGAAGCGTTAGAGGATGTGCYAGGGAGCTTGATGCCCTCCAGGTAATCTGACAACATGCACATATTATCTCCATGCTTATGCACCGAGTGCTGAGCCATGAGCAACAGCCCTAACACACACACACAATAAACAGTGACATCATCCAAAAACGCCATCGGAGAAAGCCAAAGCCCCTGGACAGGAAGGGAATGCTGGCAGGCTTTATCTTGTTGAGATAAATCAACATGCTATAGTTCACAGCATAGAGCAAGCAGAGAGGCGCCATATCTTCTGTCATGTGTCCCCTTGATCCAGAGGGATTGTGGGCTTTTCATCGTCCATCTCCTATCATACCCGGTGTTGATCAGATGGATTTACAGCTAAGATTGTGTCCCTCGGGAGCTCATCATCACTCTATGTTACTCTGTTACTCACAGGGTAATACCAGGGATTGACACAAGGGCCCCAGGTTGGGATCCAAAACTCTTTCAAGGTCCACAGGGAACTGTGCAGTTTAGAAGTGTTTATYCTTCAAAAAAAAGTGGCGATAAAGAGATGCAAATTTGAATAAGATGTTGTTGTTTTCATACTCAGCCGTTTCCATTGGGGATATCTCAAGGTGCAGGAAAGCCACTGTTAACTAGGGTTTTCCATCCACAAAAACTCAAATGACATCTTCTGTGGGGTAGTTAGTCTGGTGAAATGTGCCGGGACCTGAATTTATATTCAAATAAGCTATGAGATGACCTAAACAAGATGGACCATTTCAATAATACTGCACACTCATGTAGGTCGATMAATAAATGGAAATACATTACTGGCCCAGCTGTCTGAAAATTATTTGTTTTGTGGAGGGGGAAAAAGAAAACATGAGCTTCAAATTGGTCTTTTTAAGACCTAGAGACCATAATGAGTTAGCAAACATGCTTTCATTCATACAAAGGAAAGGGTCATTTTCATTTCAGACCACATTGTTTTCCTGCTGTCAACAACAGGAATGTAGGGCAAGTGAGTAATTGAATTTGCTTTTAATCYGATACCTAGGAGTATTAAAAGAAAAGGCCTCCAGAACTAAGGGATAATATGAAATACTAGAGCACTATGGGTATAGGCTGTGTAGAGTGTAGCCTATGCTACAGCTCTGGAGGTGAGTCAGTATTCAACATGCTCTTTTTATAATAATAGGATAGTGCACTTAGAAATAAAATATGGCATTTACTTAGGACCTTCTGAGGCTATTGACTGACTGAGTGGAGGAGATTGGCGGTGTGGGTGGGTACGTGGTTTGGTATGCTGTGGGCATCACAGGGAGGCAGGAAGACAACTGGGGTTGTTAAGGCAGGCAGGTCACTGATGAGAGAGAAGGGGGGTTAGACAGAGAGAAAACGAGGGATAGTGAGAAAGAGAGACAAAGAGGAGAATAAAAGGGAGAGACAAACAGAGAAACAAATAGAAACAGATAGAGAGAACCCCGAGAGAGAGAGACAGTGAGAGAGAGAGAGAGAGAGAGAGAGAGAGAGGAGAGCAGTGAGAGAGAGAGAGAGAGAGGAGAGAGAGAGAAGAGAGAGACGGAGAGACGTGAGAGTGAGGAGTGAGAGAGAGAGAGAGAGAGAGAGAGAGAGAGAGAGAGAGAGAGAGAGAGAGAGAGAGAGAGAGAGAGAGAGAGAGAGAGACAGAGAGAGACAGAGAGCGAGAGGGGGAGCCTCATGTCGAGACCCAAATGAGCATGTCACTGTGTGTAAATGGCAGGAGGGATAAGAGCAGAGTCTGGAGTCTTTGAAGCGTCATGACCTGGCCTCAGAGCAACACTCATCAGCCCACACAGTCAATGATGCACAAATCCCTCATATTGAAGAGATCATCGCTGTTAGTAGATCTCCACATATAGCATCATATTTACTATTTACATATTTACAATATTGGGTGAAACAACATCCACAGTAGGCTTGTGTCTACTTTAAAAAAACATGTGTTAACCAATGAACCAAAGAAATTGGCATAAGGGGAGTACATTTTTTGGAAGCTGTTGTTCTTAGGGGCTTGAGTTGTGCATTACCTATAGGTGACTTCTCGAGGTCTCTGCTGGATTAATRATATGGTGCATATATTTTTTTATTGTTCCAAAAATCAATGTAAGGGTAATTGCAGCGGATGTGAAATATATGGTGTAATAATAAGGTAGCAGGATGTTCATAACGTCCATGCTCCCAAGGGGTGGGGGACTGTCACGCCCTGACCATAGAGAGCCTTTTTATTCTCTATTTTGGTTAGGTCGGGGTGTGACTAGGGTGGGTAATCTAGGTTGTTTTATTTCTATGTTGGCCTGGTATGGTTCCCAATCAGAGGAAGCTGTTTAGCGTTGTCTCTGATTGGGCATCATATTTAGMCAGCCATTTCCCCACTGTTTTTTTGTGGGATCTTGTTWATGTGTAGTTGCCTGTGAGCACTCCATAGCTTCACGTGTCGTTTGCTCTTTATTGTTTTTTTGTGCGGTTCACTTCTAATAAAATGTCGAACCGATTTCACGCTGCGCTTTGGTCTGAATGTTATTAAGACAATCGTGAAAAAAGATCCCACCACACCAGGACCAAGCAGCGTGCCCAGGAGGAGAAGGTATCCTGGGGTTGGGYGGAGATCAAGGAGGAGYAGATATCCTGGACTTGGGAGGAAATAATGGGAGGACACGAAAGCCTTCCTTGGAAGCAGACGCAAGGAGAGAAGGGAAAACAGCGACGACGCCGGGTTCGCGGCCACAACGAAAGTCCAAAGAGCCGAGGAGTGAACCAGAGCCAATCTGGGAGAAGATGGAGAAATTGGAGGAGAGTYAACGGAGAGAGTCAGAGACCGTCAGTMAGTTGATGGAGAAATTGGAGGAGAGAGAAATGAGAGAGTAGTTATGTTGGTGTATGATGCACGACATTCGCCCTAAGGAYTGTGTTATTAGTTTGATGCCACCTGAGTCAGCTCTCCGTACTCGTCCTGAGGAGCGTGCTAGCAGTCTGGTAAAAACTGTGCCCGGCTCCACGCACCAGGTTCCAGTACGCCTCCACAGCCCAGTACGTCCTGCGCAGCTCTCCGCACTCCTTGAGGAGCGTTTCATCTGTCCAGTACCATGTGTGCCGGCTCTACACCTTCACAGCCCAGTACGTCCTGTGTCTCCCTCTGCACTTGCCCTGACGTTGTGTCACCAGTCCGGTACCACCTGTGCCGGCTCCACGCACCAGGCTCCAGTGCGCTTTCCCAGTCCGGTTACGATCTGTGCCCGCTCCTCGCACTTGCCCTGAAGTGCGTGTCACCAGTCCGGTGCCACCTTGCCTGCTCCACGCACTAGACCTCCAGTGCGTCTCCCCAAGGGTACGCCGGTGCATGCTCCTCGCACTTGCCCTGAAGTGCGTGTCACCAGTCCGGTGCCACCTGTGCCGCTCCATGCACCAGGCCTCCAGTGCGCCTCCCCAGTCCGTGCGTCCTGTGCCTGCTCCTTGCACATCGCCCTGAAGTGTGTGTCACCAGTCAGGTGCCACCTGTGCCAGCTCCACGCACCAGGCTTCTGGCGACGGTCCCAGTCCCAGCTTCCGCGCGACGGTCCAAAGTCCAGCAGAGCTTTCCGGCAACGGTTCCCAGTCCAGAGCTTCCGGCGGACGTTTCACAGTCCAGATCTCCGCGACGGCTTCACAGTCCAGAGCTTCCGGCGCGGTTACTGCCGAGTTCCGCAACGGTTCCCAGTCCAAGTTTCCGGCGACGGTTCACAGTCCAGAGCTTCCGGCGACGTCACACTCCAGAGTTCCGGCACGGTCACTGTCCAGAGCTTCCGGCGACGTTCACATCCGGAACCTCCTGCGACGTCCACAATCCGAACCTCCTACGACGGTCCACAGTCCGGAACCTCACGACGGTCCACAGTCCTGGACTCCTACGACGGTCCACCAGTCCGGGACCTCCAGTACGACGGTCCACAGTCCGGGACCTCCTACGACGTCCACAGTCCGTACCTACGACGGTCCACAGCCGGGACCTCCTACGACGTCCACAGTCCGGTCCTCCTCCGAATCCACAGTCCGGGACCTCCTTACAACGGTCCACAGTCCGGAACCTCCTGCGAAGTCCACAGTCCGAACCTCCTAGACGGCCACTTCCGAACCTCCTGCCGACGTCACGGTCCATCCACGCGACGGTCCACGGTCCGAACCACAGCGAGGGTCAACGGTCCAGGCTTCCATGCAAGGCGTCCCAGTCCAGCTCCAGGCCGGAGCCTTTCTCTGCGTCGGGCCAAGTTCGGCATGGCGTCCAATCTAGCTCCGGGGCCGAGCCTTCCTCTGCGCCGATGCCCAGTCCAGGCACGGTGTCCAGTCCCGCTCCCGGCAGAGCCTCCCTCTGTGCCGGTGCCCAGTCCAGGCACGCGTCCAGTCCCGCTCCAGGCGGAGCTTCCTCTGCTGCGCCAGTGCCAAGTCCAGGCACGGCGTCCAGTCCCGCTCCAAGGCCGGAGCTCTTTCGCGCCGACGTCCAGTCCAGGTACGTCGTTCAGTCGCGTCCAAGGCCGGGCCTTCCTCTGCCCGGTGCCCAGTCCAGGCACGGCGTCCAGTCCCGTCCATGGCAGGAGCCTTCCTCTGCGCCGGTGCCCAGTCCAGGCAGGGTCCAGTCCCGCTCCAAGGCCGAGCCTTCCTCTGCGCCTAGTCCAAGTCCAGGCACGGCGTCCCGTCCCATTCCATGGCAGGAGCCTTCCTCTGCGCCGGTGCCCAGTCCAGGCACGCGTCCAGTCCCTTCCATGGCAGGAGCTCCTCTGCGCCGGTGCCCAGTCCAGGCATGGCGTCCAGTCCCGCTCAAGCGGAGCCTTCCCTGCGCCGGTGCCAGTCCGGCCTGGCATCCAGTCCCCGCTCCAAGGCCGGAGCCTTCTCTCGCCTAGAGTCCAGTCCAGGCACGGCGTCCAGTCCCGCTCCAAGGCCGAGCCTTCCTCTGTGACCGAGTTCCAGTCCAGGCACGCCGCGTCCAGTCCCGCTCCAATGCAGGATTCTTGCCGATGCCCAGTCCAGGCACGCGTGCTCCAGTCTCCCGCTCCACAGGAGCCTTCCTCTGCGCGGCCATCAAGTCAGGTGCAAGTCCAGCATGATCCCAGTCCCTCCAAGGCCGGAGCCTTCTTCGGCGCTGACGTCCAGTCCAGGCACGGCGTCCAGTCCCGCTCCAAGGCCGGAGCCTTCCTCTGTGCCGATGTCAGTCAGGCACGGCACGGCGTCCGTCCCGCTCCATGGCAGGAGCCTTCCTCTGCGCCGAAGTCCAGTCCAGGCACGGCGTCCAGTCCCGTCGAACCGATTTCACGCTGCGCTTTGGTCTGAAAATTATTGCGACGATCGTGACAGGGACATGATAGCCTGCTGTGGGCTCTTCAGTTTCTCATATGGCGATGCAATATACTGCAATTCAGTATCCCATATCAGAAAGTAAATTCATATTGTTGGAACATTTTCCATCCCAGAACAACAAAATATAACTCATATTTATATGCTCTATGGGTCTACCTACCTACCAAATTAATTGGTATTCAAAGTCTGGTTTGCGAGGGAACTGTAGTGGGGTTGCGAAAATTATAGTTAAAATGTATTTTTGGGGAACAAGAAATTAATAGTCCAGATTATTCTATGGGACAATATTCAAACTTTTTTGAGAAAGAAAATTAGAAGAATTATTTTAATTGAGTAAATATATTTATTGGTTTCTTTTTATTTTGATAACAMATGAAAATGTAATGAAAGGTTATTTGTTGATGTAAAAATCTAAATTTAATGACTAWGGTTGTGTCATTATATTTGGGTTGAGGTGGTGTCGCAAGAAATTATTGCTGAAAAAATGGGGTCCCCAGATATGATTGCGGAAAAAATTCGGACCCACCTGAAAAGCTTGAATACCACCAGTCTAATTTCATTCTGGGAGACCATTTTACTGTATGCTCTTGCCCCACGAGGCATTACGGGGGTGCTGGAGCTCCTGGTAATAMAATTAAGCCCTAATGCATGTTCCCCCTGAGCCCAGAAAACATTGTTCCATATTGAATTGGGCAGCATGGATTTTTTTTATCTCAAAAAAACATTTAAATTGTTTAGAGACTAGACGGGCATGACGTGTGCCAGGCTGCAGCCGAAGGTCAATGCCCTATATTATAGACCAGGATAAAATGGGATGGGACTGTAGATAGCAACAACAGCARAGCCAATACAACAATACTGTACACATGCCCTGTTTCAGTAGGCCCTGTGAAGGCTAGGTCTGAGCCGTAGTAATTAAACAGGTCCAGTGGATAGAGTACCAGTGGATTTCTGTGAATTTCACAGCTCTGAGGAGAACACAACATTGCCAGGGCTTAGCATCTCTGAGTATGGCAATGCAGGGGCTTTGTGTCACCAACAGCCATCTTAGAAAAAAAGTAACGTCTAAAGATTGCCTCCAGCAGCCCAGTGAAGTGGATTAAGCAAACATGCCATTAAAACTGCAAGCAGTTTTTACCAGGCGCAGGAAGGCAGACCCACTCTCCAGCCTTATCGTCAACTAAGCAACGTCTCTCTCTTTCTCTGCTCTCAGCCCAGTTTGCTCCCAACACAACAATTTCTGCAGCACTTTTCCCCTCATTTCTGAGTTATTTCTTGTACAATTTGTACTGAGGTCAGTTATGAAGCAAAATTGATGGTGTCTGAGCAAATACTTGTAAAACAAACCTCTAGACCACCCAGGGAAGACTAGCCACTTGCTACATATCATTCCTTCCCATTTCTGCTCCAAAGTAACCACGGTAAGAAGAGAGTTCACAGGCAGCAAGTCATTGCTGTGGCTCGATAGCCGACATTGCCTAAAATATCATGTCATGAAATCCAAGCTCAATGTGAGCGCAGCATGACGAATGTGTGAGGATAAATCCGTCTCATGGAAGAATTGCACGTTCAAATCAAATCAAATCAAATTGTATTTGTCACATACACATGGTTAGCAGATGTTAATGCGAGTGTAGCGAAATGCTTGTGCTTCTAGTTCCGACAATTCAGTAATAACCAACGAGTAATCTAACCTATCAATTTCACAACAACTACCTTATACACACAAGTGTAAAGGAATGAAGAATATGTACATAAACATATATGAATGAGTGATGGTACAGAACGGCATAGGCAAGATGCAGTAGATGGTATTGAGTACAGTATATACATATGAGATGAGTAATGTAGGGTATGTAAACATATAAAAGTGCCATTGTTTAAAGTGGCTAGTGATACATGTATTACCTCAAGATGGCAAGATGCAGTAGATGGTATAGAGTACAGTATATACATATGAGATGAGTAATGTAGGGTATGTAAACATATAAAAGTGGCATTGTTTAAAGTGGCTAGTGATACATTTTTCCATAAAATGTGACTTTGTTAAAGTGGCTGGAGTTGAGTCAGTATGTTGGCAGCAGCCACTCAATGTTAGTGGTGGCTGTTTAATAACAGTCTGATGGCCTTGAGATAGAAGCTGTTTTTCAGTCTCTCGGTCCCTGCTTTGATGCACCTGTACTGACATCGCCTTCTGGATGATAGCGGGGTGAACAGGCAGTGGCTCGGGTGGTTGTTGTCCTTGATGATCTTTATGGCCTTCCTGTGACATCGGGTGGTGTAGGTGTCCTGGAGGGCAGGTAGTTTGCCCCCGGTGATGCGTATTGCAGAGACTCACTACCCTCTGGAGAGCCTTACGGTGTGGGCGGAGCAGTTGCCGTACCAGGCGGTGATACAGCCGACAGGATGCTCTCGATTGTGCATCTGTAAAAGTTTGTGAGTGCTTTTGGTGACAAGCCGAATTTCTGCTGCGCCTTCTTCACCACGCTGTCTGTGTGGGTGGACCATTTCAGTTTGTCCGTGATGTGTACGCCGAGGAACTTAAAACTTACTACCCTCTCCACTACTGTCCCGTCGATGTGGATAGGGGGGTGCTCCCTCTGCTGTTTCCTGAAGTCCACGATCATCTCCTTTGTTTTGTTGACATTGTGTGAGGTTATTTTCCTGACACCACACTCCGAGGGCCCTCGCCTCCTCCCTGTAGGCCGTCTCGTCGTTGTTGGTAATCAAGCCTACCAATGTAGGGTCGTCTGCAAACTTGATGATTGAGTTGGAGGCGTGCATGGCCACGCAGTCATGGGTGAACAGGGAGTACAGGAGAGGAATCAGAACGCACCCTTGTGGGGCCCCAGTGTTGAGGATCAGCGGAGTGGAGATGTTGTTACCTACCCTCACCACCTGGGGAAGGCCCATCAGGAAGTCCAGTACCCAGTTGCACAGGGGGGGTCGAGACCCAGGGCCTCGAGCTTGATGATGAGTTTGGAGGGTACTATGGTGTTAAATGCTGAGCTGTAGTCGATGAACAGCATTCTTACATAGGTATTCCTCTTGTCCAGATGGGTTAGGGCAGTGTGCAGTGTGGTTGCGATTGCGTCGTCTGTGGACCTATTGGAGCGGTAAGCAAATTGGAGTGGGACTAGGTTGTCAGGTAGGGTGGAGGTGATATGGTCCTTGACTAGTCTCTCAAAACACTTCATGATGACGGAAGTGAGTGCTACGGGGCGGTAGTCGTTTAGCTCAGTTACCTTAGCTTTCTTGAGAACAGTAACAATGGTGGCCCTCTTGAAGCATGTGGGAACAGCAGACTGGGATAAGGATTGATTGAATATGTCCGTAAACACATCAGCCAGCTGGTCTGCGCATGCTCTGAGGACGCGGCTGGGATGCCGTCTGGGCCTGCAGCCTTGCGAGGGTTAACACGTTTAAATGTTTTACTCACGTTGGCTGCAGTGAAGGAGAGTCCGCAAGTTTTGTTAGCGGGCCGTGTCAGTGGCACTGTATTGTCCTCAAAGCGGGCAAAGAAGTTGTTTAGTCTGTCTGGGAGCAAGACATCCTGGTCCGTTACGGGGCTGGTTTTCTTTTTGTAATCCGTGATTGACTGTAGACCCTGCCACATACCTCTTGTGTCTGAGCCGTTGAATTGCGACTCTACTTTGTCTCTATACTGACGCTTAGCTTGTTTGATTGCCTTGCGGAGGGAATAGCTACACTGTTTGTATTCGGTCATGTTTCCGGTCACCTTGCCCTGATTAAAAGCAGTGGTTCGCGCTTTCAGGTTCGCGCGAATGCTGCCATCAAACCACGGTTTCTGGTTTGGGAATGTTTTAAAAGTTGCTGTAGGTACGACATCGCCGATGCACTTGCTAATAAACTCGCTCACCGAATCAGCGTATTCGTCAATGTTATCCCAGTCCACGTGATCGAAGCAATCTTGAAGCGTGGAATCAGATTGGTCGGACCAGCGTTGAACAGACCTGAGCGCGGGAGCTTCCTGTTTTAGTTTCTGTCTATAGGCTGGAAGCAACAAAATGGAGTCGTGGTCAGCTTTTCTGAAGGGAGGGCGGGGGAGGGCCTTATATGCGTCGCGGAAGTTAGAATAACAACGATCCAGGGTTTTACCAACCCTGGTTGCACAATCGATATCCGGATAGAATTTAGGGAGTCTTGTTTTCAGATTGGCCTTGTTAAAATCCCCAGCTACAATGAATGCAGCCTCAGGATATGTGGTTTCCAGTTTACATAGAGTCAAATGAAGTTTGTTCAGGGCCATCGATGTGTCTGCTTGGGGGGGAATATATGCGGCTGTGATTATAATCGAAGAGAATTCTCTTGGATACACAGAGGATACACAGAGAATCCCTCCTCTCAGTTCAATTCAAAGGGATGTATTGACATGGGAAACATATGTTTACATTGCCAAAGTAAATGAAAGACAATCAACTTAAGTGAGAAAAAAAACGATCAAATATTAATAGTAAACGTGACAAGAGAAAATAAACAGATAAATATTGGTTGTATTTACAATGGTGTTTGTGCTCTGCTGGTTGCCCTTTTCTTATGGCAACAAGTCACAAATCTTGCTTCTGTGATCACACACTGTTGTATTTCTCCTAACAATTTTTTTTCTTCTCCAAATTCTTCATGGGTCTGTGTGATCTGTGGGAAGTACAGTATGTGTCTCAAAGATGGTGCAAATGACACGAGGTTAGGAAGTGCAGCTCAGTTTCCACCTCATTTTGTGAGAAGTGGGCACATAACCTGTCTTCTCTCGAGAGCCAGGTCTGCCTATGATGACCACTCTCGATAGCAAGTCTGTACATAGTCAAAGCTTTTCTTAATTTTAGGTCAGTCAGGTTTAGAGCCAGATATCATTACAGTTTGCTCTGTTTTTTGGTTGATTCTATCGAATATGCCAAATAATTTTATTTTAGATTTCTGTTGGGTCTAATAGTGTTGCTGTCCTGGGGCTCTGTGGGGTTTGTTTTTGTTTGTGAACAGAGCTCCAGAACCAACTGGCTGAGGGGACTCTTCTCCAGGTTCATCTCTCTGTAGGTGAGGGCTTTGTAAGGGAACGTTTGAGAATTGCTTCCTTTAGGTGGTTGTAGAATTGAATTGCTCTTTTTTGGATTTGGATTTTTAGCGGGTATCGTCCTAATTCTGCTCTGCACGCATTATTTTGAGTTTTACGTTGTACACTGAGGGTGTTTTTGCAGAATTCTGCATGCAGAGTCTCAATCTGATGTTTCTCCCATTTTGTGAATTCTTGGTTGGCGAGTGGAGCACAGATCTCATAACCATCGGCAATGGGTTCTATTCAAGTGTTTTTTGCCAAATTCTAATTGGGATGTCGAACTTTATGTTCCTTTTGATGGCGTAGAAGGCCCTTCTTGCCTTGTCTCTCAGATTGTTCACAGCCTTGTGGAAGGTACCTGTGGTGCTGATATTAAGGCAAAGGTAGGAATAGTTCTTTGTGTGCTCTAAGGAAATGATGTGTAGATGGAATTTGTATTTGGCAACTAGACCTTTTTTGGGCCCAGGTCTGAAAGAATAAGTGCCCTCGCCAATTCATTGATATGCAGTGCCTTGGAAAAGTATTCAGACCAATAGGATTTCTTAACATTTGATTGTGTTACTAAGTGGGATTAACATTTATTTAATTGTAATTTTTTGTCAACTATCTAAACAAAATACTCTAATGTCAAAGTGAAAGAATTAAGAAAAAAAAAGTATAGTCGTTGCATAAGTATTCAGTTCCCTGAGTCAATACATGTTAGAAACACATTTGCCATAGATTTTCAAGCAGATTTAAGTCGAAACTGTACCTTGGCCACTACATTCAGTGTCTTCTTGGTATGCAACTCCAGTGTAGATTTGGCCTTATGTTGTAGGTTATTTCCCTGCTGAAAGGTGAATTTCTCTCCCAGTCTCTGGTGTGAAGCACACTGAAGCAGGTTTTCCTCTAGGATTTTACCTTTGCTTAGCTCCATCCCATTCCTTTTTATCCTGAAAAACTCCCCAGTATTTTCCAATGTCAAGCATACCCATACCATGATGCAGCCACCTCCATGCCTTAATTTAAGGAGACAGTTATACTCAGTGATGTGTTGTGATGGATTTGCCCCAAACATACAGTGCATTCGGAAAGTTTTCAGACCCCTTGACTTTTTCCACATTTTGTTACGTTACAGCCTTACTCTAAAATGGATTTAAAAAATAATAATAATCCTCCTCAATCTGCATACAATACCCCATAATGGCAAAGCAAAAAGAGGTTTTTAGAAATGTTTGCAAATGTATATATATAAAAAAGGAAATATCACATTTACATAAGTATTCAGACCCTTTACTCAGTACTTTGTTGAAGCCCCTTTGGCAGCGATTACAGCCTCGAGTCTTCTTGTGTATGACGCTACAAGCTTGGCACACCTGTTTTTGGGCAGTTTCTCCCATTCTTCTCTGCAGATCCTCTCAAGCTCTGTCAGGTTGGATGGGGAGCGTCGCTGCACAGCTATTTTCAGGTCTCTCCAGAGATGTTAGATCGGTTTCATGCCTGGGCTCTGGCTGGGCCACTCAAGGACATTCATAGACTTGTCCCGAAGCCACTCCTGCGTTTTCTTGGCTGTTTGCTTTGGGTCATTGTCCTGTTGGAAGGTGAACCTTCAGCCCAGTCTGAGGCCCTGAGCACTTTGGAGCAGGTTTTCATCAACGATCTCTATGTACTTTGCTCCATTCATTTTTCCCTCGATCCTGACTAGTCTCCCAGTCCCTGCCAAATCCCCACAGCATGATTCTGCCACCTCCATGCTTCACTGTAGGGATGGTGCCACGTTTCCTCCAGACGTGACGCTTGGCATTCAGGCCAAGAGTTCCATCTTGGTTTTATCAGACCAGAGAATCTTGTTTCTCATGGTCTGGGAGTCCTTTAGCTGCCTTTTGGCAAACTCCAAGCGGGCTGCCATGTGCCTTTTACTGAGGAGTGGCTTCCGTCTGCCCACTCTTCCATAACGGCCTGATTGGTGGAGTGCTGCAGAGATGGTTGTCCTTCTGGAAGTTTCTCCCATCTCCACAGAGGAACTCTGGAGCTCTGTCAGAGTGACCATCGAGTTCTTGATCACCTCCATGACCAAGGTCCTTCTCTCCGATTGCTCAGTTTGGCCGGGCGACCAGCTCTAGCAAGAGTCTTGGTGGTTCCAAACTTCTTCCGTTTATGGATAATGGAGGCCACTGTGTCCTTGGTCCCCAAGGATCCTTCAATGCTGCAGACATTTTTTGGTACCCTTCCCCAGATCTGTGCCTCGACGCAATCCTGTCTTGGAGCTTTCCTTTGACCTCACAGCTTAGTTTTTGCTGTGACATGCACTGTCAACTGTGGGACCTTATATAGACAGGTGTGTGCCTTTCCAAATCATGTCCAATCAATTGAATTTACCACAGGTCGACTCCAATCAAGTTGTTGAAACATCTCAAGGATGGTCAATGGAAACAGGATGCACCTGAGCTCAATTTCGAGTGTCATAGCAAAGGGTCTGAATACCTATGTAATAATATATTTCTGTTTTTGCTTTGTCATTATGGGGTATTGTGTGTAGATTGATGAGGGACATTTTTTTCAATACATTTTAGAATAAGGCTGTAATGTAACAAAATGTAGAAAAAGTCATGGGGTCTGAATACTTTCCGAATGCACTGTAAGGCTTTGCGTTTAGGCCAAAAAGTGTATTCCTTTGCTGTTATTTTTTTTGCACTATTACTTTTGTGTCTTTTGCATATAAGATGCATGTTTTGGAATATTTTTATTCTGTATATTTGTATTCCTTTTTTCACTCTGTCATTTAGGTCATTTTTGTGGAGTCACTATAATGTTGTTGATCCATCTTCTTTTTTCTACCATCACAGACATTGAACTCTGTAGCTGTTTTCAAATCACCGATGTCCTCATGATAACCTCCGTGAGAAGTTTAATTCCTGTCCTGCAGCTCCGTTTAGAAGGATGACTGTATCTTTGATGTGTCTGGATGGTTTAATATATAATCCACAGCATAATTATTAACTTTTCCATTCGTAAAGATATACTGTATTCAATGTCTGATTTATTGTTACCCATCTACCAATCACTGCCCTTCTTTATGAGGCTTTCGAAAAGCTCCATGGTCTTTGTAGTTGAATATGTGCAGGAAATTCAATACTTGACTGAGGGACCTTACACATGTTCTATGTATGGGGTACATAGGAAGGTTTAGTCGTTCAAAAATCATGTCAACCCCTATTATTCAAATAGGTTGGGTTAAATGGGGAAGTGAAACTGACTAGGTATCCCCCTTTCCCTATTATTTCACACAGAGTGAGTCCATGTAACTTATTATGTGATTTGTTAAGCCAAATTTTACCCCAGAACTAATTTAGGCTTGCCTAAACAAAGGGGCTGACTATATGCAATGATCATATTTTAGTCATACATTTTTATTTATTCCCCAAAATTTAAAAAAAATGTTCTTCCACTTTTTTGTAGATTGTTGACAATCCATTTGAATCCCGCTTTGTAACACAATCAATTCTAGGTCCTGAATACTTTTGCAAGGCACTATGTTGAAGACGCAGGGGCTCAACCAGCATCCCTGTCTTAACTCACAACCCTGAGGAAAGAAATCTGTGTTTTTTGCCAATCTTAATCACACACTTGTTGTTTGGCCCTCATGCCAAATTGAGTCAAAAGCTTTTTTGGAAAGCAGCTAAGCATGAGAAGACTTTGCTTTTGTTTAGTTTGTTTGTCAATGAGGATCTAAAGGGTGCAGTGTTTGTTACTCAAAAAAAGTAATATATTACATARTACTTGTTACTTCTTTCAACAATAACAAATTACTTGCACTTATTACTCCATGGGAAAAGTAATTAGTTATACTACTCGTTATATATATTTGCCGTTATACCCCAAAATGCACTCAATGTAAACAATCTCAAAGTTACATTATATAGGCCTATATACCAACACAAGTAGCCTAATAATGACAGATTCTACTATGGATACATACCAGCACATACCCAGCTACAAGCTTGTTCAGATCTCCCTGGGTTACAGTCTGTCCTCCTGAACGATTAAAATCAAGCCTTCGTTGTTTGGATGAGGAAGGCCTAGAGTCATCTTCAGTAGCAATGGTCAGCTCTCATGGGTCTTTTGCTAAGAGTTTTGTGTTGGCCTGTTGCAGGTGCTTTAAGAGATTGGATATTGTGTTTCTAGCAGTGGAGGGATTTTTTTCACCTGGGCATAGTTTACATTTTACAGTTATACTCTTGTCATTTTGTGCTACCAAGTCAAAGTCATGGGAGTATTTAGACGGTGAGAAAGTCAATGTTTTAGACGCTTCTGTCATTTTTCCTCTCCCTCACTAAAGTAGGTTGTAGTAGTGTGTGTGTGTGCGTGAAAAGGAACTTGGTGAGAGGACAAAAACAATTAGAATCTTACTGCGCCAACAGATAGGAAATAATAATCACAAATATTTATTTAGATCAATAACTGTAATAGGAAGGGAATGATGACAAAAGTAACAACCTATTTCTTTGATCAGTAACTGTAATGTGATTACTCAAATTGGAACACAACTCCGTTAAATTACTCGATACTGCGAAAAGTAATATTATTACTGTAACACATTCCTAACCCCAACACTGGCAGGATGTATACGTGGTCTGTTGTACAGTAATTTGGTTTAAATCAATTTAACTTGACGCATTTCCCATGGTAGTTATTGGGGTCGAATTTGTCTCCACTTTTGTGGATTGAGGGATCAGGCCTTGGGTCCAAATATTGTGGAAGATGCCAGATCTGAGGATCATTTTAAAGAGTTTAAAGGGAAATCTCTACATTTTTCAACTTCATATTCATCATCTCCAGCCCCACCCAAATACCAACATACACTACATGACCAAAAAATCATGGCCAGTAATATGGAGTTGGTCCCCCCTTTGCTGCTACAACAGTGCCACTCTTCTGGGATGACTTTCCACTAGATGTTGGAACATTGCTGTGGGGACTTGCTTCCATTCAGCCACAAGAGCATTAGTGAGGTCGGGCACTGATGTTGGGTGATTTAGCCTGGCTCGCAGTCGCCGTTCCAATTCATCCCAAAGGTGTTCGATGGGGTTGAGGTCAGGGCTCTGTGCAGGCCAGCCAAGTTCCTTCACACCAATCTCGACAAACCATTTCTGTATGGACCTCTCTTTGTGCACGGGGGCATTGTCATGCTGAAACAGGAAAGGGCCTTCCCTAAACTTGCCACAAAGTTGGAAGCACAGAATTGTCTAGAATGTCATTGTATGCTGTAGTGTTAAGATCTCCCTTCACTGTAACTAAAGTGCCTGGCTCGAACCATGAAAAACAGCCCCAGACCATTATTCCTCATCCACCAAACTTTACAGTTGGCACTACGCATTGGGGCACTTATCATTCTCCTGGCATCCGCCAAACCCAGATTCGTCTGTCGGGCAGTTTGAAACTCGGTAGTGAGTGTTGCATTTTCACATGCTACGCTCTTCAGAACTTGGCGGTCCCATTCTGTGAGCTTGTGTGGCCTTCCATCCTATGGCGGTGCCACATTGAGTCATGGAGCTCTTCTGTAGGGCCATTCTACTGCCATTGTTTGTCTTTGGAGATTGCATGGCTGTGTGCTCGACTTTATACACTTGTCAGCAACGAGTGTGGCTGAAATAGTCAAATCCACTAATTTGAAGGGGTGTCCACATACTTTTGTAAATATTGGCATGTTTCTATCTTTTTTATTACAAAACATAGAAACGCACCATGATGTTGGGGTGGTGCTGGAGATGATGAATATGAAGTAGAAGTTTCCCTTTAAGTATAGCCAGTTTGAATTTGTGGTATGTACAGTACATATTATAATTTTGTTTAGGATACCATCAGCATCACAGGCCTTTCATTCATTATAAATGGAGAATCCAATGAGTTGTGATAGTCTATAATAGCTTATTCTAAGATTGGTAATTGATCATCTACAGTATATGTTTTTGCTGGTTGTTCTTTGTTATAGGGCCAAAAAGATTGGAGAAGTGGTTTACCCATAGGTCTCCATTTTGGATAGGTAGCTCTTCATGTTGTTGTTTGTTTAGTGTGTTCCAATTTCCCCAGAAGTGGTTCGATTCTATGGATTCTTCAATAACCTTGAACTGATTTCTGAAATGCTGTTCCTTTTTTCTCTCTCTCTCTCTCTTTCTCTCTTTCTTTTCTCTCTCCCCCTCTGTCCCTCTCTCTCTCTAACTCCCTCTGCTGTGATCGATCAGTCTTACTCTAACATGAAAGGTTCACATTGTAAAAAAGCCAACTTAACCAATTGCTTAATCACCTTTATTCTAAGTTAAGTGGACTTCAAAAAGACAAGAATTGTATCTAATGTGTTACCGTTTGTTTACTCAACAGTAAACTTACTGAGCTGTTTACTTACTGAACTGAATTTGAACAAGCTTGTTGAGTAAAATCACAAATTAATATTTGCTCAAAATCACACCCATAATTTGTACATTTTAGCAGATGCTCTTATCCAGAGCGACTTACTTGAAGGGTTTTGTTTCTTGCTCAAGGGCAGATCGGCAGATTTTTCACGTAGTCGGATCAGGGATTTGAATCGGCGACCTTTCGATTACTGGTCCAACACACTTAACCGCTAGGCTACCTGCAACCCTATAATTATCATATTTCCCAGAATGCTCTATTGCAGGTTGATTTTAGTAATTGTTTGTTTCAATACCTGTGTTTTTGCATGTGCATTAATTGGTTGAATAATCTTATGCTACACAAACATAAATAACATAATTGTTCTAAACTAATTCAATCTGTTAGTAGTTGACTTATTGCACCCGTTACTGAGATGGCAATTCCAGTTGATATGATTTAGGTAGTGTCAATAATCAATCTTCCCTACTCCAACAGTCATTCTCAATTCAGGTTGTGGGTGATTAAAAGTTCCTATTGACCCTTTGCTAAGCCCCTTGGTTACTGTGGCAATGTCCGACAACATTTTCCCGAGAAGCCCAATTCTCCATTCTAACCACTGGAAAAATCCCCTCACAATGATCTCAAACTTTTTAATGCACAATGAAATGTAACACATACTCCTCCTTGCTAATCAGGAAACTCTTGGGTATGTTGTGGTGGACTGTCATTACAATTACTTAATGGGAACCTGGTAAAATGATGTTTGTAGTGTGGCAAGGCTCTGAATTCACTGCCAGCATGCAGTCAATGCTACGAACCACTTTTGGAGTTAACTTGTGCTCTCAAATCATATCCTGATGTCGACAGAAGATGGGAGTTGTTTTAATAACATGGCTAACTTAGCTAGCTAACATACATTTCAAGAAAACAAGTTATATTAAGTGGCTAGCTAGCTAGCATTAGCAACGTTTCGTGGCCAATGAAACTGAGAGCTAGCTAACCAGCTGAGCTAGAAAACAGTGTCACAAAAAGCATAATTTTGGATTCTAAACATACTCCATCAATAGGCTCTGCATTTCAGGAATCACAGTAGCAAGTATCCCTGGTGCAAAGTTAAATTATTTAGCAATTTAAGCTATACATTTTTTGAAGACATTTTCTTGTTTTATTCCCACTGCCCTCACTGGCTTTCATGTGAGCTTGTCCGAAGTGTCGGACTTATTAGAGCACTACGATTGGTTGCCCAAAATTCTGGGGTGGGGCTTAGCGAAGGGTCAATTGTTGGATATCCTCACTCTGACTAGATTTCAATAAGAAATTCAGATCACTTTGCAAGCCAGCATAATGTGACTTGCAGGCTTGATGTGGCCTGTAAAACAGGAGTTTCAGATCACTGTGTTAGGCTCTCATAGAAAGGCCTTATGATATATGTAATGTATTGTCATAAAAAGTTTAATTTGATAGATAAACACTGGAAAATATGCAAATAAGGAAGAATACATTTTCAAGTTGAATTATATGTTCACGCAACCAAAAATTCTACGTTGGTTAAGCTGTATGCCAAAATGTCAAGCAAACTCGCAATCCTATTGCAGCTAGTTGCCTTACAATTACATGTTGAATTAACTTCAATGCTATTTTGTTGAGAAAACTCACAATCATAGTGCAGCTGGTTGCCTTATAATTGTACATTGAATCAACATCTTCTTTTTTTTGTGACAGTGCAGTACATTGAGAAATCAAGTAGCTGAGTTGCAGATACCAAGTACAGATCAAGACTAGGCCAGGGACCATCAAAGAGAAAGAGTTGTTTGCGGGACGATGGACACACACACACACACACACACACACACACACACACACACACACACACACACACACACACACACACAACACACACAACACACACACACACCAACACACACACACACACACACACACACACACACACACACACACACACACACACACACACACACACACACACACACACACACACACACACACACACACACACACACAGAGAGAGATTCCCTTCCCAATCATGATGCAGGTAGAGCAGAGGAGATTAGCCTGTGTGTGTGTGTGTTGTGTGTGTGTGTGTGTGTGTGTGTGTGTGGTGTGTGTGTGTGTGTGTTGTGTGTGTGTGTGTGGTGTGTGTGTGTGTGTGTGTGTTGTTGCTGGTGCGTGCGTGCGTGCGTGCGTGCGTGCGTGCGTGCGTGCGTGCGTGCGTGCGTGTCTGTCTGTCTGTGTGGACTTGCTCACGTGTGTGTCCCATATGAGCAGCTGTCTAGGCTCGTGCTCTACTGGGTAATCGCTGTAGGGACTGTTGCACATGCTGCTCTGCCCACACACATTAAAGAGGAAAGCCCAGCAGGGCTGTGTAGACAGAAATGGGTAAGAATACCAAGTGAATAAAGTAGGAGTGCACATGGGATTTGACTTGAATGTTCTTAACTTTGCTTATCTGACTCTTGATACCAAGCTGGTCAAGGTCTTAAAGCACAAATACCAACAAGTGTTTTGGGATGACCTGATTCACTGATGAAAAAGTTAGAGACTACAGTATTAGCATCATTTGTTTATTTTACACATTTGGAACCAAAATGAAATGTTAACCTGTAAAGGAATGAGATTGAACTCTGATTGTGCCACTGGCTGTCAGAGCTCTGGAGGCCATGCATTTGTATGGCCACCTAAAGGGGCTTTAAACATGAGCAAATAGTACCATTTCAATGACTGGAAAACTCCTGTTCCAGTTCTTAGGGACAATGCAGTGTAAATAGGCCCAGGGACGTGTCATGGTAAGCCATGGCATCACTCACCTGTCTACTGCCACAGGCTGAGAGGGGTTAAACGATGCCATTCCGCCTGCCATTGTCATTTACATTCTAAACCACGGCTGGATAGATAGACGACTGAGAAAAATGGACTACAAATGGCAAAATGCACTTGTGCTGATTTGTAAGCCAGGTACATTAATGTGTAATTTTTCCATGTTGAATAAAACATTTTCTCACAGTGGTCTGGTTGATCCTGAAGCATGAAGTGGCCTCACTAATTGGTAATTAAAATGTAGTTATAGGTAAAAAGACTATCACTAATGACTAGTCATTAATCCACTCTATCCAGTCCTCCCTCCCTCACTCTCGCTCACTCTCCCTCTCTCTCTCTCCGCTTGCTTTCTGCTTTGTTTCATCACCAGGCGTGAACTCTTTAGATATTCAGATTGAGGCTTCTCTCCACTGGACCCACAGTGCTATCATCTCTAGTCATTCCTGCCCTACCATCCTATACTGAGCCACTTTATGATCAATGACTCACGTGTGCCGAGTCTCCACACATACATTAATCACAGCGGTCTGTAGGAATACACCCTTAGATCATGGTGAGCACACCGTTCTGCAGACCTCTCATCATCTGTGTGCTGTGCATGGGGAACATTT
Source organism: Salvelinus sp. IW2-2015 (assembly GCF_002910315.2). Lineage (NCBI taxonomy): Eukaryota > Metazoa > Chordata > Actinopteri > Salmoniformes > Salmonidae > Salvelinus > Salvelinus sp. IW2-2015. Next base: position 3,786,552 of record NC_036843.1, read on the forward strand.
TTGACAATACATTTTTGACAATAACCACAGTTTATGTATGCAGTTTTATTCATGAGCGCTCTATATGTTTGAACTACTTGGCTGGCCAAGCATCAGACAGGTCTGACTAGGAGATATGGGATGAGTTCACTTCCTATGCATCATGCCCTGTTGTGCTGCTAGACCCTCATTGGAAACTGTGTGATAGCGATTACAGCCTTGAGTCTTCTTGGGTATGACGCTACAAGTTTGGCACACCTGTATTTGGGAAGTTTCCCCCGTTCTTCTCTGCAGATCCTCTAAAGCTCTGTCAGGTTGGATGGGGAGTATCGCTGCACGGCTATTTTCAGGTCTTTCCAGAGATGTTGGATCGGGTTCAAGTCTGGGCTCTGCCTGGGCCACTCAAGTACATTCAGAGACTTGTCTCGAAGCCGTTCCTGTGTTGTCTTGGCTGTGTGCTTAGGGTCGTTGTCCTGTTGGCAGATGAACCTTCGCCCCAGTCTGAGGTTCTGAGCGCTCTGGAGCAGATTTTCATCAAGGATCTCTCTGTACTTTGCGCCATTCAACTTTCCCGCTGAAAAACATCAACAAAGCACGATGCTGCCACCACCATGCTTCACCGTAGCCATAAAGGCCTCCATAAAGGCCTGATTGGTGGAGTGCTGCAGAGATGGTTGTCCTTCTGGAATGTTCTCCCATTTCCACAGTGGAACTCTGGAGCCCTGTCAGAGTGACCCTCGGGTTCTTGGTCACCTCCCTGGCCAAGGCCCTTCTCCACCGATTACTCAGTTTGGCCGGGCGACCAGCTCTAGGAAGAGTCTTGGTGGTTTCAAACTTCTTCCATTTAAGAATGATGGAGGCCACTGTGTTCCTAGGGACCTTCAATGCTGCAGACATGTTTTGGTACACTTCCCCAGATCTGTGCCTTGACACAATCCTGTCTCGGAGCGCTACAGACAATTCCTTCGACCTCATGGCTTGGTTTTTTCTCTGACATGCACTGTCAACTGTAACCTTATATAGACAAGTGTGTTCCTTTCCAAATCATGTCCAATCAATTGAATTTACCACAGGTGGACTCCAATCAAATTGTAGAAGGATGATCAATGGAAACAGGATGCACCTGAGCTCAATTCCGAGTCTCATATCAAAGGGTCTGAATACTTATGTAAGTAAGGTATTTCATTTGTTTTATTTTTTTATACATTTGCAAACATTTCTTAAAACCTGTTTTCCCTTTGCTATTATGAGGTAATGTATTTAGACGAATGATAATGTTTTATTTTTAATCATTTTTAGAATAAGGCTGTAACGTAACAAAATGTAGAAAAGGTCAAGGTGTTTGAATACTTTCTGAATGCATTGTAAGTACACAAGTATGTAGACACCCCTTCAAATAAGTGGATTCGTCTATTTCAGACACACCCGTAGCTGACAGGTGTATAAAATCGAGCAGACAGCCATACAATCTCCATAGACAAACATTGGCAGTAGAATGGCTTTAGTGACTTTCAAAGGGCTCAGTGACTTTCAATGTGGCACCGTCATAGGATGCCACTTTTCCAACAAGTTAGTTTATCAAATGTATGCTCTGCTAGAGCTGTCAACTGTAAGTGCTGTTATTCTCTGCAGTGATGAATCACGTTTCCTGATCTGGCAGCCCGACAGAGGAATCTGGGTTTGGCGGATGCCAGGAGTACGCTAACTGCCCCAATGAATAGTGCCAACTGTAAAGTTTGGTGGAGGAGGAATAATGGTCTGTGGCTGTTTTTCATAGTTCGGGCCAGGCCCCTTAGTTCCATTGAAGGAACATCTTAACTCTACAGCATACAATGACATTCTAGACTGTTCTGTGCTTCCATCTTTGTGGCAACAGTTTGGGGAAGGCCCTTTCCTGTTTCAGCATGACAATGCCCCTGTGCACAAAGCAAGGTCTATACAGAAATGGTTTGTCAAAATCAGTGTGGAATACCTTGACTGGCCTGCACAGAGCCCTGACCTCAACCCCATTGGGAGGAATTGGAACACTGACTGCAAGCCAGGCCTAATCATCCAACATCACTAATGCTCTTGTGGCTGAATGGAAGAACATTTAGAGAATGTGGAACAGTATTTAATCATACAAACACAACCATTTTTTTACACTTTATATGTCAACAATCTGCATGTTCGGCGATATCATTTACAAAATAGCCTCCAACACCCTACTCAATAAATTGGATGCAGTCTATCACAGTGCCATCTGTTTTGTCACCAAAGCCCCATATACTACCCACCACTGCGACCTGTACGCTCTCGTTGGCTGGCCCTCGCATCATACTCGTCGCCAAACCCACTGGCTCCAGGTCATCTACAAGACCCTGCTAGGTAAAGTCCCCCCTTATCTCAGCTCGCTGGTCACCATAGCAGCACCCACCTGTAGCACGCGCTCCAGCAGGAATATCTCTCTGGTCACCGCCAAAACCAATTCTTCCATTGGCTGCCTCTCCTTCCAGTTCTCTGCTGCCAATGACTGGAATGAACTACAAAAATCTCTGAAACTGGAAACACTTATCTCCCTCACTAGCTTTAAGCACCAGCTGTCAGAGCAGGTCACAGATTACTGCACCTGTACATCTATAATTTAGCCCAAACAACTACCTCTCCCCCTACTGTATTTATTTATTTATTTATTTTTGCTCCTTTGCACCCCATTATTTCTATCTCTACTTTGCACATTCTTCCACTGCAAATCTACAATTCCAGTGTTTTACTTGCTGTATTGTATTTACTACGCCACCATGGCCTTTTTTTGCCTTTACCTCCCTTATCTCACCTCATTTGCTCACATTGTATATACTTATTTTTCGACTGTATTATTGACTGTATGTTTGTTTTACTCCATGTGTAACTCTGTGTTGTTGTATGTGTCGAACTGCTTTGCTTTATCTTGGCCAGGTCGCAATTGTAAATGAGAACTTGTTCTCAACTTGCCTACCTGGTTAAATAAAGGTGAAATAAAATTAAAATAAATAAAACATTTAGTGTTTGAACTGGCGGTATTTGGCTCTCAAGCCAAGTCTTTTAGCCTCTTCACCACCAGGGAAGCTCTCTTACATATTTTTACAGTATATAGCCGTGGCAGTATGGTCAATTAGGAATTCCATACTTCCTTTTTTCTTTCTTAGGCATAACAAAGCCAGGGATATACTAGTAACTAGGTTATTCACCATAACTTCACCCATCCTCTTTATATGCTGCGGACTTCTGGGCCCATATTTACAAGGTACCCAAGGTTATGAGTGCTGATCTAGGATTATTTTTGCTTTTCAGATCATGAAAAATAAAACATTTGGGACCATATCAAGTGTCTCAAAGTAGGAATTACATCGGTTGCGTTTTTAAAGAGTTGAACAGTCAATTTCTTTAGTTAGTTGACTGGATTTATACATCTGGATGAAGTAAAGACACCCTCTCTTTTAGTAGAGTATATCTGAGCTTCAGCTTCAGTTTTTTTCCTCAAAAGAAACATGGTTAGAGAGTATGTGGGATTGAACTTGCAACCTTCAGCCAGATCATTAATCCTCTGCACCACCAGGGGATATCTGTGGCTTTGTGGTTTTTTTTTCAGTCTAACATGGCCAATCAGAACACAGAACAAAATCTCAGTTATTCAAATGTTCCCATCCTTTTCATACGCTGTGTACTTGTAACACTGTATTTTATGATTTTTCTCTTTGCTATTGCACTTTTTCTGTTGACCATTTTACTTAATTGTTGTCCAGATATTGAGATAAAAACAGCTGCATTGGACCTTTAATTAAAGATTATTGCATTGAACCAGATTTTTTTTATGTATATTTATTATGTATCATCATTTTTCAGAATGAGTATTGCATACATTTGTACATTGAGTATATAAAGCATTAAAAACACTTTCTCTTTCCATGACATAGACTGAAGAGGTGAAAGCTATGATCCCTTGTTGATCACTTGTCACTTGTTAAATCCACTTCAATCAGTGTAGATGAAGGGGAGGAGACAGGTTAAATACGTTTTTTAAGCCTTGAGACAATTAAGACATGGATTGTATTTGTGTGCAATTCAGAGGGTGAACGGGCAAGACAAAATATTGAAGTGCCTTTAAACGGGGTCTGGTAGTACTGTAGTACTGCCGGCGCACCGGTTTGTGCCAAGAACTGCACCGCTGCTGGGTTTTTCATGGTCAACAGTTTCCCGTGTGAATCAAGAATGGTCCACCACCTAAAGGACACCCAGTCAACTTGACACAACTGTGGAAATGATTGGAGTCAACATGGGCCAGCATCCCTGTAGAATGCTTCCGACACCTTGTAGAGGTTTGTATTTAAGAAGCATATGAATAGACAAGAATACAAGTTATTTAAAGGAAGCTCTAACCAACTAAAATCTAATTTCATAAGACTTTCAACACGTGATGAAGAAACAGAATCATAATAGTGCACAGCATATGAAGAGGATGGGAACATTTGAATGTATTCTGTGTCCTGATTGACCTTATTAGACTGAAAAAAGCATTACCACAGCTACTGTATCCACTGGTGGCACAGCGGGTTCAGTATCTGATTGCAGAGCTGAAGATTGCAGGTTCAATCCAACATAGTCTTTAAAAAACAGTGAAATTAAGGTTCAGATATAATCTACTAAAAGAGGGCATGTTTTTATTCCGTCCTGATGTATAAATCCAGTCAGAGATTCAGAATTTAGACTAACTGTAAAAAATTGAACATTGTGTAAAAACTGACTGTTCAACTTTTAAAAACGCACACCAAATTGAATTCCTACTTTGAGACGTTTGATATGGTCCCCCCCTGTCTTATTTTTCTGTTTTTGGGAATGTATCTTTTGTGATGTCCCCACATTGTTCTCAACAGACTGTTCCCACAACCTAATGAAACATTCTGGGAACCTTTAAAAAAACAGATTTAATGTGTTCTAGGAGCGTTCTTGCAACATCAGGCGTATGTTTTATACAAACATTCTATGATCATCAGCCGTGGACCGTTTTTGTGTTATGAGAACATTTGCTGTGACCTAACGAATGTTCTGGGAACTTTCACAGAACCAGTTTTGATTTGTTGGGTTTACTCTGGCACCAGAAGGCCATTAATATGCACTGCAAACCCATCATTTAGCCAGAGCCTCAACTCAATAGCAGGAGGAAAAATAGTAGGCCGTCATTGTAAATAACAATTTGTTCTTTAACTGACTTGCCTAGTTAAATAAAGGTTAAATAAATAAAAAGGAGAAAGTCATTGGATTGAAATAATGCAGAGTTCCTGGAAGCACGTCAGAGTCCATAAAAAAGAAGGGTATTTTTCTCATCTGTTTTCTTTCCCTTTTTTCTGCCACCCCTACCAACTGTGAGCAGTCCTCCCCGCTGATTTGAAAACCCATTAAAACTTAAATATTGGTTTTCATTTTAGGCAATGGGCTATGTCACACATGGTTAATGCTGAACTGTGTCAGTTTGCACGTGTGTGTTACGTGTGTGTTACGTGTGTGTGCGTATACCTGCAGCTTCACTGACTATTAACCCAGGTCTAACTCAGGTAAATATACATTTAGTTGAGTGAGACAGAGATTTCCCATAGGCTTCTGATTCTTTGCCTCTGGTCCGTAAAAGAGTTGACATAAACGTAATATATTACAAAGACCAAATATTTAACATGGAAAATATAGCCTACTGATAAAAAAAAACATTGCGCTATCGCTTTGGGCAAGTTAAAACCAGCTGCATATTACCTTGAATGACCTTACATAAAAATATATGTTACATCACTTAATCTGGTATTCTATGAATTATTCCCACGTATCCACCCATGCAGTCGGTTATGTGCTATGTTATGCTAGTTACTACGCAACAATGCTGCGTTAATTCACTTTCCATTCCCATTGTTAAATATTAGATGTTATAAATTCCACATTGTACTCCAAACCAAAGCCTTTAATGTTCCAACTCATTCTTATTCATGAGGACAGGCTGGGAAGTGAGTATGCCTCTAAGGTAAAGACCAAAGAACCGGAGACAGGGTTCTCATAGCTAAAAATAGTATCCAACTCACACACAGCCATACAACATTTTCAGGAGGGAGACACTGGCTTGCTTCTGATGTAAAATGCATAAATTTAACAAGGAAGGGATGAGGTTGCTCACAGGAAGCCCTTCGGGGTATCCCCGTTATCCGGAATATGCACAATTACTTGTTTGAGTCACCCAGTCACTCCTGAATCATGGGTGAAGTGGCTTCCAATTGTATGTGTGCAGAATGTGATAATTTCCTCACCCACACAAGCTATGGCAGAAGTATACAGTACCTGCCCACACATTGCACTTTCCGACTCTAGGTCTTTTCTACGTGTTTTATGTAAAGAATGATCTCCTCTCCCTACTGTTTGTATTACCATCTTAGTCCCTCCAAACACATTGTTATTTTCTCAGCACAGAGAGAGTGTGTGACTGTGTAGGCCTACTTATTTTTTCTGTACAGTGGGGCAAAAAAAGTATTTAGTCAGCCACCAATTGTGCAAGTTCTCCCACTTAAAAAGATGAGAGAGGCCTGTAATTTTCATCATAGGTACACTTCAACTATGACAGACAAAATGAGAAAAGAAATTCCAGAAAATCACATTGTAGGATTTTTTATGAATTTATTTGCAAATTATGGTGGAAAATAAGTATTTGGTCACCTACAAACAAGCAAGATTTCTGGCTCTCACAGACCTGAACTTGCTTCTTTAAGAGGCTCCTCTGCCTCCACTCGTTCCTGTATTAATGGCACCTGTTTGAACTTGTTTCAGTATAAAAGACACCTGTCCACACTCAAACAGTCCACACTCCAAACTCCACTATGGCCAAGACCAAAGAGCTGTCAAAGGACACCAGAAACAAAATTGAACCTGCACCAGGCTGGGAGACTGAATCTGCAATAGGTTAAGCAGCTTTGGTTTGAAGAAATCACTGTGTGGTGCAATTATTAGGAAATGGAAGACATACAAGACCACTGATAATCTCCCTCGATCTGGGCTCCACGCAAGATCTCACCCTGTGGGGTCAAAATGATCACAAGAACGGTAAGCAAAAATCCAGAACCACACGGGGGGACCTAGTGAATGACCTGCAGAGAGCTGGGATCAAAGTAACAAAGCCTACCATCAGTAACACACTACGCGCCAGGGACTCAAATCCTGCAGTGCCAGATGTGTCCCCTTGCTTAAGCCAGTACATGTCCAGGCCCGTCTGAAGTTTGCTAGAGAGCATTGGATGATCCAGAAGAAGATTGGGAGAATGTCATATGGTCAGCATGAAACCAAATTATAACTTTTTGGTTAAAACTAAACTCGTCGTGTTTGGAGTACAAAGAATGCTGAGTTGCATCCAAAGAACACCATACTACTGTGAAGATGGGGTGGAAACATCATGCTTTGGGGCTGTTTTTTCTGCAAAGGGACAGGACGACTGATCCGTGTGAAGGAAAGAATGAATGGGCATGTATCGTAAGATTTTGAGTGAAAACCTCCTTCCATCAGCAAGGGCATTGAAGATGAAACGTGGCTGGGTCTTTCAGGCATGACAATGATCCCAAACACACCGCCCGGGCAACGAAGGAGTGGCTTCGTAAGAAGCATTTCAAGGTCCTGGAGTGGCCTAGCCAGTCTCCAGATCTCAACCCCATAGAAAATCTTTGGAGGGAGTTGAAAGTCCATGTTGCCCAGCAACAGCCCCAAAACATCACTGCTCTAGAGGAGATCTGCATGGAGGAATGGGCCAAAATACCAGCAACAGTGTGTTAAAACCTTGTGAAGACTTACAGAAAACGTTTGAACTCTGTCATTGCCAACAAAGGGTATATAACAAAGTATTGAGATAAACTTTTGTTATTGACCAAATACTTATTTTCCACCATATTTGCAAATAAATTCATTAAATCTTACAATGTGATTTTCTGGATTTTCTTTTTTCATTTTGTCTGTCATAGTTGAAGTGTACCTATGATGAAAATTACAGGCCTCTCTCATCTTTTTAAGTGGGAGAACTTGCACAATTGGTGGCTGACTAAATACTTTTTTGCCCCACTGTAAGTGTGTTTTTGCCCGCAAACTACTTTATGTCCTTTGGCATTGACCTTTAGATATGACAGCCATCACATTGTAACCAGACAGGTATAACCAGGATAAGCAAAGCTCCCAGCAGTGTAGACATGGCAGTAATCCCATCCTAGACCTGAGGGGTTAATAGCATGCATTCGGCCTCGGTCTGAGGGCCACACTCCCCACAGGGGCCTCATCACCCACTGACCCCCAGGTTCCTCCACAGTCCTCCTTGGGGCCCCAGACATGTTGATTCCAGGTCTGCTCACGGTGGAGGTCACGCTGGGTTCAGTGGTGTGCCAGTAGACTGGGGCACCAGGGCTCTCTGTATGATGGATGTATGGTTCCTTCCCCCCGCCTGGCCTGTTCTAATGTAATATGCACATTACCTGTGAATAGAGATCTTATTTATGGCTGTACAGTCACAATAAACCAAAAGCCTGGGGTATAGCAGCTCCATGTGGGTAAACAGAGTGGTTTGTTTTTCCAACAGGGATAATTTCAGTGTAGTGTTTTGTTATGGGTAATGCAATGCCACTTATAATCTAGAGGTATTGTTAGAATACAGTCCCACGTGTCGTGCTGGAGACAGTAGGTTTGCTATGGTTCTCCGTAAGAGAGGTAGTCTTAAATTGGTTTCATTGAATGCATAAAATGTTGAGGATCAACCTCATTTAGTTCTACTCTACAGCACCCACTCACTCAATTTACAGTTGATTCACGGAAACAAACAATCCATCACTGTCTTTTGAAATGGCACTTTCACACAGGTAATTCCACCTATTTCCCAAGATAGTTGGCCCACCTGCACTGCTAAAAATACCCCAGGTTGAAACTTAGCTGCCATTCGTTTTGACAGGTTTCAAAACCCTTTCTGCTGAACTGAACTCGAGGCACACTTGCAAATGAATGAGCCTGTGGGTGCACTTGCGTTTCTGTTTCTGAGAGAGGGTTGTAGTTATCCAAAAAAGACAACGGCTGTATGTCAATTTACTACATACAGGTACTTTCACATTTCCAAATAGAAACGCAGATCAATGAATGGCTGCAGTTAAACAGTGAAGGCAGGGCGGAACATATTTCTACCAAACCTGCTCTTACTCAGACAGTGTGTTTGCGTTGAGACTCCTGCCTCTGTCTAGCCCAGCAAGCGCAGCCGTGGGAAGGAGTGGGAGGGCGAATCAAAAGGCAGCTCAGACCGAGTCTCTGCTGCTCTGCTAGAAAAGTTAGCTTGTATTTTGATCAATGCACCACAGGAATTAATAAAGGAAGGAAAATGTACCTCCTACACCCTATGTTTCTGTCTCATATTGTGGGATTGCGTTTTCGTCATTCAGTTCCTTCATTGGTTTTAACAATGCCTTGTATGAATTCACTAGGGATTCCACCTCCATATTGCTATGGCACTGCACTCTATGAGGAACACTGGGGGACTGGATGTTTCCCATATCAGTGTTGCAGTGCTCAGATCGACTAACAATAGAGGCGGTAGGAGTTGTCCCTCCCTTTCGCTCTCCCTCTTCTCCTCCCCTCCCCTCAGACACAGCACTGCGATCGATTCGAGCGTTCTCTCTATTTCTCCCGAGGACTGGGGAGGTAAGGTTCGAGCTGCTGCTCCTACAGAGTGTGTATGCACTGTACAGTGTTAAATGGCCCCCTGTGGAATGGGGATAGGTTTAGGTCGGGTTATGTAACTTATGTGAATTGGGGAGTCAGGAGAATAAATGAGTGAAGTGCTGGAGGAGGTCTAGTCCTTTATGACCTTTGGGATTGACCTTAGCCCCGAGGGCCACTAGTCAGGTGACTTCAGATAACATGTCATCAATATCAGGGGATTGAGAGGCAATAAATACTTTAATTTATGTGTTTTATATTCTCACATATCCTCAGGTCTGTTCAACACCTGTAAATGTAATCGAGGTATAGTCAATGAGTGATCAATGAGTGGTTTGCCGTTAAGCTGCTGATGTTATTCTGTGACACTACTGTTGGTGGGTGGAAGAGGGGAACGTTAATGAGTTATTATCTAGCAGCTATCTAATACATCAAACACAGGCATTAACATTCTAAGCACTAAGCAAGAGGCCAGAATCAATTAAATCCCCACCTCACATTGTTCAAATCTAAGCAGCATAAACTATGACAAGTGAAACATAATTAGGTATTCAATTGTATTAAATTGACCAGCGAGTTAAACAGATTCTCAGCGTGTTTCATATATTCCCTGTTAATTCAAGCAAAATAACATTTAATCCATCATAATCATGCCTCGCCTCGCTTCTCATCCTGAGCTAATTCTGCTGCGCTAATTCATCTACCTCTCCTCTGAAATGATGATGATGACGATATGTGATGGTGTACCCGTGGGTTTTCAATCAGAACACACGCACACACCAACACACACACTTCACAACGACTTTCTGCATACTCATGCAGATTTAAATTGAGATTTTTTCGATACACACATTCTGAATTCTCTATGGGATTTACAGATGCACACCTGCAAATTATGAATACTATATTTTCTTGTGTTTTCGTATTATGTAATCTTCATAAGGAATATGGGGAATACATGAATAAGCTCCACTCTGCATTATATAAACAGTTGTGTTTTTAATGAGGATGTGGTGAATTAAGGAATAAAGTTGGAAGCCTAATTTATTTGCAGTGTGTACACATGAAAGTGGCGTTTCAAAGGTTTCGTCTGAAGGACGCCCATTAGAAAGCAATAACAAGGCTGTGTGATTCAGTGTGATGTGACGAGGCAGCTGCTACCCTGGGGACCTATACTGGTGGATATGCTAATTATGCTGCCAGTGATATCACAAAGACTTTAATTGACTCCAATAGAAGACCAGCAGATGTCACACTATTAGAACCATGAACTCTAATGCTGATGCTGCTCCCATATAGACAACAGAAGCATGATAGTGCACCGTCACTGTCAGTACAGACGAGTAGCGTGTCAGTCTGAGGCAGTGTTATCCACAGCGGCGGATCATGGCTCTGTGACTGTGTGGGCCTTGGACAGATACATTCTGTGGTAATGTCTGGGACGTCGTCAAAGTGTTGTTGGGCGAGTGAGATGACACGATGCTATGCTATCCTTTGAAGCCAAATTAGGATGACTCTGTGTATTTAAAAAGGGGCCACTGCTTTTGTATGAGTCCTTGAGTAGTGTTGTAACTCTTTGACTTTGTTGATATGAGGTTGTTAGACAGTTTGTTTCTCTCGTAATATACGAGAATATCTAATACCCACCGCCCAATTTACGATGAAAGGTTTTCTCGGAACATTGTAAAAGTCCTAATGCGGATGAGTAGTTTATCGGTAGGCTGAGTCAGTCCTAGTAAATTATCATGATACTCAGAGAGATGCAAAATGTTGTTGGCAGGTATCTTTGCAGAATACAGTCTGCTGCCTTATGGTTGATATAGCTTGTTCATTCAGATTATTATGGCAAGCTTGCAATAAACACAATACTCAAAACCATATCCAGAAAGTGGTCCGTTGTTATGTAGCCAACTCCATTGCAGAGCCATAACGTGAAGGCAACACCAACATTGACAAATGTCATTGAGACACCTCACACTCAGTCCTTATGTCTCACCTCACCTGGCCACACTGGGATTGTGACATTTCCCTGCGCTGTGGCCTCAGACACTGACTAACACTGAGATCTATGTTGTGCTTAACCTTATGTTCCTAAGAAACCCCTAACTCAGGGCTGTGAGGAGTGACATGACAGTGTGTGTGTGAGTCATGGCTGATGGGCGGCCTCGGTGGGACGGATGACGGCTGGATGATGGCAGCTCCTCCATTAGGTGTTATGGCAGCACAATCACTTTCTCTGAGGGGCTCAGTTACAGTGTTGTGGATGTAGTTAGCTGTTGTGGCAGGGGCTCAGACTGTCTTTATTACTTTCCTCATGTCTCTCCCTCTCATTCACTATCCCTCTCTCGTTAGTCTCACTCTCACCCACCTACGCTCTCTCTGTCAATCGCTTTCTCTCTCTCCTCTGACACACATACACACACACACACATACACACACACAAAGTGGTCTAACATGGAGTAGTATTTGTGTTCGCCTCACCAGGGTTCAAGCTGAGCCTGTTGAGACTACCCCTGTAAAACGCTTCCTGCGGAGAGAGTGAGTAGAGGGGAGTGGATATGGACAGAAGATAAATCAATGATAGATCTGGGGAGAGAGGAAGGACAGTAAAAATGATAAAGGCTGAAGAGTTTTTTTCCATAGTGTTGCTGATAACAGTAGTAGAAATGCAGCACCAGACTCGGGTTGAATAGCGGGAACCAGGTTACCGAGATTTAATGAGATTTCCCACCCAAACCCACTCCCTTTTCCCAGGATAAATAACTGTGAGAAACCGGTAAATTATAATAAATTATTTATATGAGCAGCATGACGTTAAATGAAATGTTACACTATATGCAATGTCTAAATCTGGCTTCTCTACTGGCTACAGCATAGTCTGCTATCTGCATGATCAATCATCAATACTCAGGGCGCATCTCAGTACGGAGCACAGTTCATAATGCATGTATCATCTCATCACGGTCACTTTTTTTCTTGTGAAAGGTAGGACTACATTTGCTGCAGCATAGCGCATTAATGTAAGGACTGGATCCACGTCTAATTTACACATCTCCATCTGGCTTTCGGGGGTCACCATATTTTTTCATTGTAAAGATGAATTTTTTTAATTATCGCACCTGCAACGTTTTAAAACAGCCTATCACTGGAAAATGGTTGCTTTAAATCAGTGCTCACGCGAGCACTCTCTCATTGTTTTTCTCTCCCTCAGTCAATTCCATTCAAATTGCCTTCAAAATAGATCCTGTTCAAGATTGATATACACTGAGTATACCAAACATTAGGAACACCTTAACATTGAGATTTTTTTGGGCCCCCTGAACAGCCTCAATTTGTCGGGGCATGGACTCTAAATCAAATACAATTTATTTGCCACATACACATGGTTAGCAGATGTTAATGCGAGTGTAGCGAAATGCTTGTGCTTCTAGTTCCGACAATGCAGTATTAACCAACGAGTAATCTAACCTAACAATTTCACAACAGCTACCTTATACACACAAGGGTAAAGGGATGAAGAATATGTACATAAAGATATATGAATGAGTGATGGTACAGAACGGCATAGGCAAGATGCAGTAGATGGTATCGAGTACAGTATATACATATGAGATGAGTAATGTAGGGTATGTAAACATTATATTAAGTGGCATTGTTTAAAGTGGCTAGTGATACATGTATTACATAAAGATGGCAAGATGCAGTAGATGGTATAGAGTACAGTATATACATATGAGATGAGTATGTAGGGTATGTAAACTTTATTAAGTGGCATTTTTTAAAGGGGCTAGTGATACATGTATTACATAAAGATGGCAAGATCAGTAGAATGGTACGAGTACAGTATTATACATATGAGATGAGTAATGTAGGGTATGTAAACATTATTTAAGTGCATTTTTTAAAGTGGCTAGTGATACATGTATCCTAAAGATGGCAAGTATGCAGTTAGTGGTATAGAGTACAGTATATACATATGAGATGCGTAATGTAGGGTATGTAAACATTATATAAGTGTCATTGTTTAAAGTGGCTAGTGATACATTTTTTACATGTAAAGGCAGCAGCCACTTCAATGTTAGTGGTGGCTGTTTAACAGTCTGATGGCCTTGAGATAGAAGCTGTTTTTTCAGTCTCTCGGCCCCTGCTTTGATGCACCTGTACTGACCTCGCCTTCTGATGATAGAGGGGTGAACAGGCAGTGGCTCGGGTGGTTGTTGTCCTTGACTTGATCTTTATGCCTTCCTGTGCAATCGGCGTGTAGGTGTCCTGGAGGGCAGGTAGTTTGCCCCGGTGATGCGTTGTGCAGACCTCACGTACCCTCTGGAGAGCCTCGTGTTTGGGCGGAGCAGTTGTCGTACCAGGCGGTGATACAGCCCGACAGGATGCTCTCGATTGTGCATCTGTAAAGTTTGTGAGTGCTTTTGGTGACAAGCCGAATTTCTTCAGCCTCCTGAGGTTGAAGAGGCGCTGCTGCGCCTTCTTCACCACGCTGTCTGTGTGGGTGGACCATTTCAGTTTGTCCGTGATGTGTACGCCGAGGAACTTAAAAGTTTCTACCCTCTCCACTACTATCCCGTCTATGTGGATAGGGGTGTGCTCCCTCTGCTGTTTCCTGAAGTCCACGATCATCTCCTTTGTTTTGTTGACGTTGAGTGTGAGGTTATTTTCCTGACACCACACTCCGAGGGCCCTCACCTCCTCCCTGTAGGCCGTCTCGTCGTTGTTGGTAATCAAGCCAACCACTGTAGTCTCGTCTGCAAACTTGATGATTGAGTTGGAGGCGTGCATGGCCACGCAGTCGTGGGTGAACAGGGAGTACAGGAGAGGGCTCAGAACGCACCCTTGTGGGGCCCCAGTGTTGAGGATCAGCGGGGTGGAGATGTTGTTACCTACCCTCACCACCTGGGGGCAGGTCAGGAAGTCCAGTACCCAGTTGCACAGGGCGGGGTCGAGACCCAGGGTCCCATTCCTCTTGTCCAGATGGGTTAGGGCAGTGTGCAGTGTGGTTGCGATTGCGTCGTCTGTGGACCTATTGGAGCGGTAAGCAAATTGGAGTGGGTCTAGGATGTCAGGTAGGGTGGAGGTGATATGGTCCTTGACTAGTCTCTCAAAGCACTTCATGATGACGGAAGTGAGTGCTACATGGCGGTAGTCGTTTAGCTCAGTTGACTTAGCTTTCTTGGGAACAGGAACAATGGTGGCCCTCTTGAAGCATGTGGGAACAGCAGACTGGGATAAGGATTGATTGAATTTGTCTGTAAACACACCAGCCAGCTGGTCTGCGCATGCTCTGAGGACGCGGCTGGGGATGCCGTCTGGGCCTGCAGCCTTGCGAGGGTTAACACGTTTAAATGTTTTACTCACGTCGGCTGCAGTGAAGGAGAGTCCGCAGGTTTTGGTAGCGGGGCGTGTCAGTGGCACTGTATTGTCTTCAAAGCGAGCAAAGAAGTTGTTTAGTCTGTCTGGGAGCAAGACAGCCTGGTCTGTGACGGGGCTGGTTTTCTTTTTGTAATCCGTGATTGACTGTAGACCCTGTCACATACCTCTTGTGTCTGAGCTGTTGAATTGCGACAACTAAACGTGCACGGGGGGCAGGACCGACTTTGCACATTTTTACCTTGGGGATTCGATCCAGAAACCTTTCGGTTACTGGCCCATTGCTCTATCCACTAGGCTACCTGCCGCCCCGTCAAAGATACCTTAAAAAAGTAGGGCCGTGGATCAGAAAAGCACCTACAAGGTGTCGAAAGCGCTCCACATGGATGCTGGCCCATGTTGACAACCAATGCTTCACACAGTTGTGTCAAGTTGGCTGGATGTCCTTTGGGTGGTGGACCATTCTTGATACACACAGGAAACTGTTGAGCATGGAAAAACCCAGCAGCGTTGCAGTTCTTGACACAAACCCTAATACCGCAGGGCTCCCCAAAGTCGGTCCTGCCCCCCGTGTACGTTTAGTTTTTTTGCGCTAGCATTACACAGCTGATTCAAATAATGAAAGATTGATGATGAGTTGGTTATTTGAATCAAAGGCACGCCAATCTTTTGTCTTGCCCATTCACCCCCTGAATATCCAATATCAATGTCTCAATTGTCTCAAGGTTTAAAAATCCTTCTTTAACCGGTCTCCTCTCTTTCATCTAGACTGCTTGAAGTGGATTTAACAATTGACATCAATAATGGTTCATAGCTTCCACCTGGATTCACCTGGCCAGTCTATGTCATGGAAAGGTGTCCTTAATGTTTTTGTATACTCAGTGTATATATACACTGAACAAAAATATAAACGCAACATGCAACAATTTAAAAGATTTTACTGAGTTAGAGTTCATTTAAGAAAATCAGTTCATTGAAATAAATCCATTAGGCCCTAATGGGAATACAGATATGCATCTGTTGGTCTTTTTTTATTTTATTAACTAGGCAAGTCAGTTAAGAACAAATTCTTATTTACAATGACAGCCTACCGGGGAACAGTGGGTTAACTGCCTTGTTCAGGGGCAGAACGAC
>NC_036843.1:3808300-3819228 GCF_002910315.2 Salvelinus sp. IW2-2015
AAAGGTAAAATCTGTCGTTCTGCCCTGAACAAGGCAGTTAAACCCACTGTTCCCGGTAGGCTGTCATTGTAAATAAGAATTTGTTTCTTAACTGACTTGCTAGTTAATAAATAAAAAAGACCAACAGATGCATATCTGTATTCCATTAGGGCCTATGATTTATTCAATGAACTGATTTTCTTAATGACTCTAACTCAGTAAAATCTTTAATTGTTGCATGTTGCGTTATATTTTTGTTCAGTGTATATATACACTGAGTTACAAAAACATTAAAGGACACCTTTCCATGACATAGACTGCCAGGTGAATCCAGGTGAAGCTATGAACATTATTGATGTCAATTGTTAAATCACTTCAAGCAGTCTAGATGAAAGAGAGGAGACCGGTTAAGAAGGATTTTTAAACCTTGAGACAATTGAGACTTGATATTGGATATTCAGGGGTGAATGGGCAAGACAAAGATTGGGTGCTTTGATTCAAATAACCAACTCATCATCAATCTTTCATTATTTGAATCAGCTGTGTAATGCTAGCGCAAAAAAACTAAACGTCACGGGGGCAGGACCGACTTTGGGGAGCCTGCGGTATTAGGGTTTGTGTCAAGAACTGCAACGCTGCTGGGTTTTTCCATGCTCAACAGTTTCCTGTGTGTATAAGAATGGTCCACCACCCAAAGGACATCAGCCAACTTGACACAACTGTGTGAAGCATTGGGTGGGGATTTGATCCAGAAACCTTTCGGTTACTGGCCCAACGCTCTAACCACTAGGCTACCTGCCGCCACGTCAAAGATACCTTAAAAAAAGTAGGGCCGTGGATCAGAAAAGCAGTCAGTAGCTAGTGTGACCACCATTTGCCTCATGGAGCGCAAACATATCTCCTTCGCATAGAGTTGATCAGGCTGTTGATTGTGGCTTGTGGAATATTGTCCCACTCTTGTGTTAAGTTGCTGGATATTAGCGAGAACTGGAACACGCTGTCGTATACGTCGATCCATAACATACCAAACATGCTCAATGGGTGACATGTCTGGTGCACATGTCTGAGTATGCAGGCCATGGAACAGGGACATTTTCAACTTCCAGGAATTGTGTACAGATCCTTGTGACATGGGGCCGTGCATTATCATGCTGAACCATGAGGTGATGGTGGCGGATGAAAAACACAACAATGGGCCTCTGGATCTCATTGCGGTATCTCTGTGCATTCAAATTGCCATCGATAAAATGCAATTGTGTTCATTGTCTGTAGCTTATGCCTGCCCATACCGTAACCCTACCGCCACCATGGGGCACTCTGTGCACGACGTTGACACCAGCAAACCGCTCACCATTTTAGTGTCCCCAGCACAAGGTGCACCTGTGTAATGATCATGCTGTTTAATCAGCTTGTTGATATGCCACACCTGTCAGGTGGATGGATTATCTTGGCAAAGAAATGCTCACTGACAGGGATGTAAACAAATGTTCACAAAAGTTGTGAGAAAAGCTTAATGTGCATATGGAACATTTATTCAGTGTAAATGTCCTACCCTACCTCTTTCAGGTAATAAATGCAATGCGGTATTAGCCTTATATTTAGCTAATGAAAGATGGGTTATGAATAAGAATCTAAGTTATAGCCTCTCTCTTGCACAATATGCACCTGCGCTCCGCTGGCCTCTCCTTAAAAAAAAAGGTTTCATAGCTGTTGCTGTCCCAGGAAAAGCTAGACTAGAATAGCTTGCTGGACAATTTTTTTAATTAGCATTTATTTTACTAATAGACTATTCAAAGAGGAATGCAAGCTTTTGTTTGCTGAATGTTAAACACAGCAGCCAATAGAACTCCCAGGGAGATTGAAAGAAGAGAGAATGCATGATGTCGGTTGGCTATAGCAGTTCATTATTCAGTCACTGTGAAGTGATAGCCATCTGCATCTCATCTAGTCCTATATTATTCAAGCATGTCATTACAATTATGAAAATGAGGACAAGGGAACTGCATTTAACTGTTGAAAGCGAGATAAGGAATAAAGCAACTATCATGACACAAGGCAAGACCCAGATGCAGACACAGGGGGAAGATGGTTGGAGTCTTACAGTATTTATTAATCCAATAGGGTAAGGCAAAAGAATGGTCGTGGACAGGCAAAAAGTGTCAAAACCAGTTCAGAGTCCAAAAGGTACCGAAGTGCAGGCAGAATCAAGGTCAGGGCAGGCAGGATGATCAGGCAGGTGGGAAAGCAGTCCAGAGTCAGGCTGGGAAGACTGGCAAAAGAGAATAGAAAAGGAGTTTGGGGAAAAACACACTGGTTGACTTGACTAACATACAAGACAAACTGGCACAGAGAGACAGGAAACACAGGGATAAATACACTGGGGAAAATAAGCGAATAAGGCTAATACGGTGTGCTAAGATGCACGTCGTACAACATTAGTGGAAATATTTCAAAAGGTAGTCTATATAGTCTATATGTACAGTGGGGAGAACAAGTATTTGATACACTGCCGATTTTGCAGGTTTTCCTACTTACAAAGCATGTAGAGGTCTGTAATTTTTATCATAGGTACACTTCAACTGTGAGAGACGGAATCTAAAACAAAAATCCAGAAAATCACATTGTATGATTTTTAAGTAATTAATTTGCATTTTATTGCGTGACATAAGTATTTGATCACCTACCAACCAGTAAGAATTCCGGCTCTCACAGACCTGTAGTTTTCTTTTAGAAGCCCTCCTTTCTCCACTCATTACCTGTATTAACTGCACCTGTTTGAACTTGTTACCTGTATAAAAGACACCTGTACACACACTCAATCAAACAGACTCCAATCTCTCCACAATGCCAAGACCAGAGAGCTTGTAAGGACATCAGGGATAAAATTGTAGACCTGCACAAGGCTGGGATGGGCTACAGGACAATAGGCAAGCAGCTTGGTGAGAAGGCAACAACTGTTGGCGCAATTATTAGAAAATGGAAGATGTTCAAGATGACGGTCAATCACCCTCGTCTGGGCTCCATGCAAGATCTCACCTCGTGGGCATCAATGATCATAAGGAAGGTGAGGATCAGCCCAGAACTACACGGCAGGACCTGGGCAAGACATGAAGAGAGCTGGGACCACAGTCTCAAGAAAAACATTAGTAACACACTACGCTGTCAAGGATTGAAATCCTGCAGCGCACGCAAGGTCCCCTGCTCAAGCCAGCGCATGTCCAGGCCCGTCTGAAGTTTGCCAATGAACATCTGGATGATCCAGAGGAGGAATGGGAGAAGTCATGTGGTCTGATGAGACAAAAATAGAGCTTTTTGTCTAAACTCCACGCCCGTGTTGGAGGAAGAAGAAGGTTGAGTACAACCCCAAAGACACCCTCCAACGTGAAGCATGAGGTGGAAACATAATTCTTTGGGGATGCTTTTCTGCAAAGGGACAGACGACTGCACCGTATTTGAGGGGAGGATCGATGGGGCCATGTATCGCGAGATCTTGGCCAAAAACCTCCTTCCCTCAGTAAGAGCATTGAAGATGGGTCGTGGCTGGATCTTCCAGCATGACAACGACCCGAAACACACAGCCAGGGAAACTAAGGAGTGGCTCCGTAAGAAGCATCTCAAGGTCCTGGAGTGGCCTAGCCAGTCTCCAGACCTGAACCCAATAGAAAATCTTTGGAGGGAGCTGAACGTCCGTATTGCCCAGCGACAGCCCCGAAACCTGAAGGATCTGGAGAAGGTATGTATGGAGGAGTGGGCCAAAGTCCCTGCTGCAGTGTGTGCAAACCTGGTCAATAACTACAGGAAACGTATGATCTTTGTAATTGCAAACAAAGGTTTCTGTACCAAATATTAAGTTATGCTTTTCTGATGTATCAAATACTTATGTCARGCAATAAAATGCAAATTAATTACTTAAAAATCATACAATGTGATTTTCTGGATTTTTGTTTTAGATTCCGTCTCTCACAGTTGAAGTGTACCTATGATAAAAATTACAGACCTCTACATGCTTTGTAAGTAGGAAAACCTTCAAAATCGGCAGTGTATCAAATACTTGTTCTCCCCACTGTATATGTATCATCCTACTAATTATAAAATGCTAAATAGAAATCAAATTTAAATCAAATACGCTATAATTGTAGGCCGCATGTTCTGCACCAGCATTACATGTTCTCTCCCAGCTTCATGGTTTTGAACGAGGTCCGTAATTCCAGTCCATATAATACAGCAGAATACAATGCAGTACAGTAATACAGTCCACACTCAAAAAGATTAGGCTACTGGAGCTAGTTTAATTTATTTACTCAAGAGAGCATAGCTACATCTATGGGCTTTTATGTTTTTCTGTTGTGCGTAATGTGCGGTAGCTTATATATATATCATAGGCTATGTAATGGATAATGGTACAATKATTTGGGCTTTTTTGGGCTTGTGACCATAAAATATCTTTAACGTAGGTCTTTAATGTATGTCTCATCCGGATCAGGTAGCATAAGGCTTGAATCTTCTTGCCGATCAAAGCTCTAATCCAGACATGTACTTTATATGCTTTAGAATGACACTTCCGGTTTTGGCGGGAAATACCGGGTTACCTGGGAGAAAAATGACTTATTCTCGTGATGAAACGTGTTGCTTTCACCTCTGCCTATGTGACAGGAACATTGCAGCTGGCCGTCTGTGTTCATTTGAATGGTCTCTTGTGGGAAAGGACAGAATTCTGACTCAACTGACCCGTCTTATACTGATTTACTCCATGAAGAACATAGATCAAACACAAATGAAAAACCTGTCAGGAAAACCTCCTGGCACCAAAGCAGACTTTTGTCAGATCCAGTCCGGTCCTCCAGGCGACAGAGTGATGCCAGGTTTCCCAGCTCTCCTCTCATCCTATTACCACTGCATGTCCTGGGGAGGGAAACTAAATCAGCTGAATGATTAGTTGAATCATGTGGCTTGAGTGAGTGACTAGAGATGGAGCCTAGAGGCCTACAGGCTGTGTGTGTGGTTCTATTGAAAGGGCCCTAATCAGATGCTGACTGCCTGAGTACCTATCTGATACACTACCTCTAGAAGTGCTAACAAACAACAATTTTTCTCAGTAATATACGATATTTCAGGTGTTATTGAACATTGATAAATATGTTTTGTACGTGATAAAGACATGTAACATCCTTGTAGTCAGTAGATCCTTGTAACTCCATAAAGCTTATTAAAGTTACCAATACACTCTCATCAAGTCACATTTTTGGTTCTGAGAGTTTTGGTCGTCCAGAGGTGGTGAATAGTCCCTTGTGTGCTGCGTTGTGAGTTTTCCTAGGGCCAGGGTCAATAGCAGTCCTTTCATTTCACTGCCTCTAAAACAGCCAGTAAAACACTGGGCCACCCACTTAAACTAATTACATTTTACTGTCAGATGTGCTTGTGTCCATCTCCCCCTGGAGCCAACAGCAACCTTTTCAATCTGTATGTGTGCGTGCCTGTAGTGTTGGGAGTAACTGATTACATGTAATAAGTTACATGTAATCTGCTAAAAAAATAACTGTAACCAATTACGTTACTAGCAAACATATTGTAATCGAGATTACAGATACTTTTGAAAAACTTGATTACTTCTTGTAATGTATGTGAAAAATACATTGTAGCACCTTTTTGTTTTCTCTATGACATTCAATTCAGCGTTGATAAAAGGTGCAACACGGGGGCCCCTCAGGTGTACGTGCTTAGTCCCCTCCTGTACTCCCTGTTCACTCACCACTGCGTGGCCGTGCACAACTCCAACACCATCATTAAGTTTGCTGACGACACAACGGTGGTAGGCCTGATCACAGACAACGATGAGACAGCCTATAAGGAGGAGGTCAAAGACCTGGCAGTGTGGTGCCAGGACAACAACCGCTCCCTCGACGTCAGCAAGACAAAGGAGCTGATTGTGGACTACAGGAAATGAAAAGCCGAGCACACCCCCATTAACATCGACGGGGCTGTAGTGGAGCGGGTCGAGAGCTTCAAGTTCCTCGGTGTCCACATCACTAAGGATCTATCATGGTTCAAAAACACCAACACAGTCATGAAGAAGTCACGACTACGCCTCTTCCACCTCAGGAAGCTAAAAAGATTTGGGCCTTCAGATCCTCAAAAAGATATACAGCTGCAACATTGAAAGCATCTTGACTGGCTGCGTCACCGCTTGGTATGGCAACTGCTTGGCATCTGACCGCAAGGCACTACAGAGGGTAGTGCGTAGGGCCCAGTACATCATTGGGGTCGAGTTCCCTGCCATCCAGGTCCTCTATACCAGGCGGTGTCAGAGCAAGGCCCTAAAAATTGTCAAAGACTCCAGCCACCGAAGTCATAGACTGTTTTCTCTGCTACCGCACGGAAAGCGATACCGATCCAGCAAGTCTGGAACCAACAGGACCCTGAACAGCTTCAACCTCCAATCCATAAAACTGCTAAATAGTTATCTAAATACTCTTTGCATGGACCCTTTTTGTGCTAACTTTTTTTGACTCATCACATACGCTGCTACTACTATTTACTATCTGTCACTTTATTCCTAGTTATATGTAAGGGAAAGGGGATACTTAGCCAGTGGCACAACTGAATTCATTCAACATTTAACTCAACCCCTCTGAATCAGAGAGCTGCAGGGGGATGCCGGATGCCTTAATCGACGTCCACTCCGATTAAGAGGAGGTTAACTGCCTTGCTCATGGGCAGAACGGCAAATTTTGGGGGGATTTCGGGATTCGAACCAGCGATCTTTCGGTTACTGGCCCAACGCTCTTAACCGCTAGTACATATCTACCTATCTATCTATGTACATATATATCTATGTGCATATCTACCTCAATGACCTTGTACTCCTGCACATGGACTTGGTACTGGTACCTAATGTACTCATTGTGTATCTATTACTACAACTATTATTACGTGTTTTACTTTTCTATTATTTCTCTATTTTCTTTCTCTCTGCATAGTTTGGAAGGGCCCGTAAGTAAGCATTTCACTGTTACTCTACATCTGTTTGGTTACGAAGCATGTGATGAATAAAATGTGATTAAGGGGAAAGTAATCCAGTAACTGAAAGTAATCAGATTACGTTACTGAGTTTGGGTAATCCAAAAGTTATGAACCTGATAACATTTTAGACAGGTAACTAGTACCTGTAACATATTGCATTTAAAAAGTAACCTACCCAACCCTGTGTGTGTGTGCGCAAACATGAATTCAATTGAATTTCAAAGGGAGAAAAGAGCTTTCTTTATCATCTTATGCCTTAGATACAGAACATAATTGTATGAGATATCTGGCAATTGCCTCTATTCTACCAGCTTTAATAAGCACAAGAGCTGATGCAGCTCAGATTAACATCACAACAAATTATTTAACACACTGATTGACTTTGTGCCTCTAATGTTTTGGTTCACATTGAAAAGGAGACAAGGATCTGAACCTGACTGCCTGTATCACCTCAGTCTCTCAAGTCATTACCATTACACCCACCCCCTCTGTGTTCTGGGCTGGAG
Source organism: Salvelinus sp. IW2-2015 (assembly GCF_002910315.2). Classification (NCBI taxonomy): domain Eukaryota; kingdom Metazoa; phylum Chordata; class Actinopteri; order Salmoniformes; family Salmonidae; genus Salvelinus; species Salvelinus sp. IW2-2015. The sequence continues at coordinate 3,815,806 of NC_036843.1, forward strand.
CCCAGAGAGAGAGACAGAAAGCGAGAGAGAAAGAGAAAGAGAAAGAGAAAGAGAAAGAGAGAGAAAGAGAGAGAGAGAGAATCACAGAGCTGGATTTTCAATTTGGTGTGTGTGAGAGGTGTGGAGGATCAGGTGAACAGGGGTGTTGCTGTGATGGAATTGTCTGTCACATCTTGGAGTGTTCAGTTGGACCTCCTGATCCTGAAGTGGGTTCTCAGAGACAGAAACTTGCCTCATGTTATCCTATGTTTTGCTACATTAAAATATACCAGTTTCTATGGCGTTAGTCATAATATCAAAATGGAGACACTATTCTCTATTCTGTACCAGGAGCAGTTGAAGAGGACGCTGATTCTGTCACTTCAGAGGTTTTGTTCCCCTCCATTCTGTTCCCAGGTTTGACTGACAGACAGAGGGACAGTTCCATACCGCAGAGCGCTGAGCACAGCACAGATAAGACACTGTCTCCAATCATTACGCTGCTAATTCACTGAGCCACCGATAAGTATTAAAGCATTGTGCTGCCCTGCTTATCTGGCTAACTTAATCTTATAGGAAAGTAAGGTAAGAGTGCCCTTGGCTCCTGACTGTGGAGTTCTACTGGATTATGGGCCACATTGGCTATACAAAGGTTATCTTCTTTTGTCTTTGGTTACAGTTGGGTTCTATAATCATTGCTCTTGCCTCTCAGTCTCTCATTCATTTTGATCTTCTCCTTCTCCCTCCTCTCTCTCTCCGCCGCTCTCTCTCCCTACCTCTCTCTGTCACTCTCTTTCTCTCATAAACCCTCTCTCTCTCTCTCTGTCACTCTCTTTCTCTCATAAACCCTCTCTCTCTCTCTCTGTCACTCTCCTCAAATCTCGCTCTTTCTCTCATAAACCCCCTCTCTCTCTCTCTCTCTGTCACTCTCTTTCTCTCATAACCCTCTCTCTCTCTCTCCTCTTCACTCTCTTTCTCTCATAAACCCTCTCCTCTCTCTCTCTCTCTCTCTTTCTCTCATAAACCTCTCTCTCTCTCTTCTCTCCTCTCTCTCTCCTCTTCTCTCTCTCTCTCTCTCCTCTCTCTCTCTCTCTCTCTCTCTTTTCTCTCATAAACCCTCTCTCTCTCTCTCTCTCTCTCTCTCTCTCTCTCTCTCTCTCTCCTTTCTCTCATAACTCTCTCTCTCTCTCTCTCTCTCTCTCTCTCATACCCTCTCTCTCTCTCTCTTTCTCTCATAAACCCTCTCTCTCTCTCTCTCTCTCTCTTTTCTCTCATAAACCCTCTCTCTTCTCTCTTCTCTTTCTCTCATAAACCCTCTCTCTTTCCTCAAAACCCTCTCTCTCTCTCTCTCTCATAAACCCCCTCTCTCTCTCTCATAAACCCTCTCTCTCTCTCTCTCTCTACTCATTGATGTTCTGTTATGCAGCTCCTCTCTTCCCACTAGACAAACCCACTGCAGCTGTGTACATCTGGTCTAAACTAGATCGAGCCCCAGTGCTGCTAACCCTCATGCAGAGCAAGAGATGGTGGGGTGCTGCTCTGATTGCTCCATCTCACACTGTTCAGGCCCAGCAGGCAGGTGGTTGGCTATCTGTCTTCACTCACATCCTCACGGAGTTGCCAGCTCTGTGGCCAACACACCACAATGAGACAAGCAACAGGATGCGCCTCAGGCTCCGTCACATCCAGCCAACACAATGCAACACCCACCCAGCAAAGCTATAGTCTCTCTCTCTCTCCTCTCCCCATGACTCAGCACCACCGACACTCTTGCACAATGCAGGAGGGGAGAGCTGTCTGAATTTGGAACACTTGACTTGTAGGACCTCTTTGGATTCCTCAATGAGCATTGACTCAGTGTGCAGAAATAGCCTGACTAAAGTATGAATCACGGCATGACGTGGAAACAACGTTGATTCAACCAGTGTGTGCCGGTGGGAAATGACTGAATTTGTCATGCATAGTTGCTATGTTTTAATATTCAGCACTCTATTGGGTTATCTTAAATCAGAGCAGTAAATGATAACTTAATTAAATAGCAGAACCTCAGTAAGGGTTTCTTTTTGAAAAGCACAGTTATGTCTGCAGCAGTGGCCCTATATTATCCCAGTGATCAGCGTGAGAACCATTTTGATATATACCCCCTGGCTTTACTGCATTCAGAGAGTAGACATAGTGTCCGTATGATCTGTGACGCGCTGACTCAGCACGTTAAGTGAAACCCCCACATATTCTCCCAAAGCCTTTAGCTCTCTCCTCTCTCTCCTCTTGATACTTTCCAGACCTCTCTCTCTTTGCGCCTGTGAAAATCCCCATAATGTTTGCTGGCATGGGGCGTTGGGATGGGCTGGAGAGGGTAGTCGAGCCGTGTCAGTGACAGAGATGGTCTGTCGGATCCTGGCTGTCTGAGAGAGTGGGACCTGAGCATCTGAGAGGGGAGGGGAGAGTGTAGAGAATCAGGCTCTGGCCACCACTGCTCTTCTGCCCTGGCCCGGCAGCTTTCCATTGGTTCACACTACAATCTAATAGCCTGGACCATCGCTTACCCCCTGGGGGTTAAGGACACAATTTCCCGCCTTTGATTTTGTGAGGAAAGGCCAGCATTCTGGGGAGAGGGCGTTTAACCTTTGGGAGATGGATAATCAAGCTGCTCTATCGATTTGCTTTGCTTAGAAATGGTGCTTCTTTTCTTCGATTAGATGGGAGAGCACGGAGGATTCTCTTTTCTCAGCTAGCGGTTGCTCCTGTTATTGTCAATTGCTCTCAACCTGAAACCTCTTTTGTAAGCCAATGTTTATTGTATTTATTGGTGATGATATACTACTCTGATGCTTAGCTCCCCCTGTATGGCCTTATTTGCTCCATTCTTACGTAACATTGAGGTAAATTGATACTGCCAATTCTGAAGGTCGTGGGCCTTTTGCTCTGTAGTCTTCTCCTTGCTTTATTATTCTCTTTTTAACTTCAAGTCCTGCTCCAGGCTAAACGAGCGGAGYTGTGTGCCTGTCAGAGTTACTCTGAGCAGATATAATGCTATTTAAATGCTAATGTGATAAGAGGAGCAAAACTGCCTTTATTCATACTCTCTGCGCAGCGCCGGCTACGTACTGGGCAGGAGCCCTTAATATATGACTGACACACTCTCTCTCTAGCCTCCTGCATGTCAGAGTTCCAGCACTTGGGGGGTGGGGGTTCTTGGAGTGTTGAAAATATTGGACTGATGGCTCTGTGCCAAGTGTTGAGCTAGACATGATCAGTAGATTTTTTTCAGTTTTATTTATATTTTATTTAACCAGGTGAGTTGACTGAGAATACATTCTCATTTACAGCAACGACCTGGGGAGGTTACAAAACATAGGCCTTTGGCAAAGGGAAGAAAGTCCCATTAAGAGGGATGTAAACTAGTTTGTGCACAGCAGAATTGGCATATGAACAATTCTGAGA
>NC_036843.1:3825735-3828702 GCF_002910315.2 Salvelinus sp. IW2-2015
ATTTTATTTCAGCTCATGAAACATGGGACCAACACTTGCATGTTGCAATTCATATTTTTTGTTCATTTTCGACCAAGTTCAATACATTTAGTAGAAAATCAACTAAATGTATTGAACTTGGTCGAAAATGCATTCATTTGCCCAATACTATCATAAGACATTAACAAAATGCATCAGTGATTCGTATTTTCCATCAACTTTCTGAAGAGGCAATGGAACAGGAATGACCTATGTCTGTGTGCGCGCGTTTGGCTACCACTTTGTGTAGCCATTAGCGATGATGCTAATGTAATGACAACTGTCTTCTGGTAGATGGAAAAGTTCCCAAAAACCTTCTCAATGAAATGTTAACTACAAAGTAGCCTATGTCTACCTGACATAATGATATCATGATTATTTGCATCAATCTAGTGGCCATTTGTTTTGCAAAGTCTGCAATCACATAAGCGCTACAGAAACATTGCTAACCGAACAACAGTCTATGGCTGGTGGCAGTTGAGTTAAAGGGTAACTACACCCAAAAATCTGAGCATCATTTTTCCCAGACCTCAAAAGTGGTCTCCTGATGTAGTTTAAGCTTATTGTGGACTTAGCACACCCAATTTAGTTGTTAAAACCGTTAAGATTCTATAGGCCATTTTAATGCATACCATTCTAGCTTCTCTAAATCATCAATCTTTGCTGCAGTATTCATCATTCAGCCTCTGAGACCGAGGCAGAAGCAGATGTCATAGATACTCGCCTATTTGGAGAGCACTTGCTGGAAAGATGCTTGCTCATAGAGAGATGTCGTAGGAGTTGCTTTCAAAATCCTCTATTCCTTTTCTTTCCCATTATGTGAAACAGGAAATCTCTACTAGAGAGAGAGAGGGGAGGAAGGACAGAGGAAGAAGAAGAGAGAGGAGAGAAGAGAGAGAGAAGAGAGAAGGGGAAGAGAGGAGAGAGAGTGAGTGAGGGAGAGGAGAAGAGAGGAGAGAGATGAGAGAACGGACGAAGAAAGGAGAAAGAGCGGAGAGAGAGGAGAAGAGGAGAGAGGAAGAGGAGGAGAGGTGAGGGATGAACGAAGGAGGAGAGGAGAGAGAAAGAGAGAGGAGGAGAGGAGGAGACGAAAAGGAGAAGGGAAGAGAGAGGAGAGGAGAAGGAGAGAGAGAGAGACAGAGGGAACAGAGAGAGGGCCACCCGACCTGGGACGTGGAGGACAGGACTAGATGAAAGAGGAGAAAGAAGAGAAAGGAGAAGAGAGAGAAGAGGAAAGGGAAGAGGAGAGGAAGAGAGAGAGCAGGAGAAGAGAGAAAAGGACAGAGGGGAGAGAGGAGACGTGAAAGAACTAGAAGAGGGAGAGGAGAGCAGAAGGAGCGGGAGGAGAGAGAAGAAGAAAAAATCTTACCTATGTATTGTGAATCCTGCATAATTCTTCCCTTTTGTACAACTTCAGAAAATGAGCTATCTTCTCAATTCCATATCGCCCTTCTATCTCCATTTGTCTCAGGCTAGCGATTGTTGTGACGCGAAGAGCTCAGAAGACTCACTCTCGCTATCCTTCGCCCAGAGAAAACGTGCTAACCATCGTATCTACCACTTTTGATGACAATCGTTCAACTGATTATCACATCTGCTTACGTCTATTAGAGAGTAGACCCTTCACCCCCCCTACGTTCTTCCTTTTACTTCCTAGTATTTTGGAAGAAACCTCTGGCCGTTCTTTTTCCGTTATTCAATCTCACTCTTGCTCCTCCAATTTCATGTTCAAGCACCACCTACAACGACGAGCAGGAAGATCGACCAAGTACGTACGAGCCAAGCACAGGATGATCAGCCGCATCCCAGTGCATGATTGTTCTGAGATGCGTACCACAATTTCCACCTATCCACAATGCCTTATGCATGTACTCCTACTTTTCCAACCACATCTGCCCACCTTCTCTCTCACCGTGGCAGACCGCTTAGGCATTTTCATGGCCCTCTCGCGCGAGAGAGAGGGAGGGAGGATGGATGCGGAGTTATTTGCACAGCGAGCGGGAAGAGAGTGATGAACTAAGACTACCGAGAGGCGGTGACGTCAGAGGCAAGCGCGTCCGTTCTCGCGAGGGACAAGGGCTGCGCAACGAAAGGTGCGCACGCGTCTCTTCCACAACCAAAACGAGTTGTCATTGATTCGAAGGTGCAAGCGTAAAGTAAACGATACATGCAGAGTGCCGAAGTCAAGTATCTGTGAAAGAGAGGAGCTGGAAGACGTAAAATTGCAATTGCGATCTACGGTCTTTTTTAAAGGAGTCAATGTTGCCACGTTGAGGAGCGCGTGTCCTATGAAGACACAAGAGCGAGTGATATTTCGAGCACGGAGAGTAAGTGAAGCGATGCCAACAAAGAAGCCTTCTTTAGTTAGTAAAGAGAAGCCCAGAGTGACGCATACGGCAGGGCTGAACTCGTCAACTGCCACACTGCACTGCTAAGACAAAAAGGTGGCGACGTGTAGAAAGTATGTACGAGCTTTTGTCAGCCCGACCGAGGTTCGAGAGATAAGCGGAGAAGTAGCGCTGCGAAAGCTGCGTTGCTAGGTGTTTCGCGCGAGAGAAGCACCAGCGACCGCAGTGCTCGAAGCGTATGTGTGATTCGAGCCGTTTTTCAAGTAGAATCAGAGAGATATCACTACAAGCGCTATTCATCGCGTTGAGGCTGGATTTGATTGCTATCATACCGAATGTATAGCACGCCACGCCGCGAAGACTACATTCTTCTACTGCAAACAGCCAACTGCTGCTGGAATCTTTACCCCATGACCTCCTGCTTAGTTTGTCAAAACTCTACACTTCCTCGAGTGGCCATTCCAACAAGCCCCACCCGCTGGGATTGTGCCCTCCGGAAGACAAAAAAGACAACCTCAAACTATCCCACCACGCCCTAAATGACTTCTTAGTAATATTTTTAGAAAACAATACCCTTAAACCAACTAAACTAATCAATATA